>NW_027500145.1:0-59957 GCF_021521415.1 Bidens hawaiensis
CGGCGCTGATAAGATTGTACAAGGATTTGCGCATTACTTATTGGTGGCCCGGTATGAAGAGGGATATTGCTGTGTTCGTAGCTAAATGCCTGACTTGTTCTAAGGTAAAAGCTGAACACCAACGCCCATCTGGTTTGCTCGAACAACCAGAAATTCCTACGTGGAAATGGGAATGTGTAGCGATGGACTTTATTACCAAGTTACCTTTGACAGCAAGCAAACATGATAGCATTTGGGTAATAGTGGATCGTTTGACTAAGTCTGCTCACTTTCTGCCCATTCGTGAAAACTACCGTGTTGAGCAACTCGCGCAGCTTTATGTCAAGGAAATTGTCTGCCGCCATGGTACTCCTTTGAGCATCATATCCGATCGCGATGGCCGTTTTATATCTCGCTTTTGGAAATCTCTCCAATCTGCGCTAGGAACTCGCTTGGACATGAGTACGGCATATCATCCTCAGACTGACGGTCAGTCTGAGCGAACTATTCAAACTCTTGAGGATATGCTCCGATCTTGTGTTCTTGATTTTGGAGGTAATTGGGATTCACACCTGCCTTTGATTGAGTTCTCTTATAATAACAGCTATCATTCCAGTATTGGTATGGCCCCATTTGAAGCACTTTACGGTCGTAAGTGCCGCTCCCCGATTTGTTGGAGCGAAGTGGGTGAAGCTCAAATCACAGGACCCGAACTTGTTCAAGAGACAACCGATAAAATCGCCAAGATCCTGTGATCGTCTGCTGACTGCCAGAAGCCGACAGAAGAGTTACGCAGATCGTAGGCGGAAGCCTCTCGAATTTCAAGTTGGTGATCTTGTTCTCCTCAAAGTGTCGCCCTGGAAGGGTGTTGTCCGCTTTGGGAAGAAAGGTAAGCTTGCTCCTCGTTATGTTGGTCCATTCAAGATTCTCGCGCGTATGGGAAAAGTTGCCTACAGACTTGACCTGCCGCCCGCGCTCAGTAATGTGCATCCAACGTTCCATGTATCCAATCTCAAGAAGTGTTTAGCTGACGAGAACCTTCACATTCCACTTGATGAAGTTCAAGTTGATGAATCTATGCATTTCGTTGAGAAACCTGTTGAGATTATGGATCGCGAGGTTAAGCAAACCAAGCGCAGTCGTATCCCTATCGTGAAAGTTCGCTGGGAGTCCAAGCGCGGAGCCGAGTTTACATGGGAAAGGGAAGATCAAATGAAGATCAAGTACCCGCACCTGTTCTCTGCGCAACCTACTTCGAGATAAATTTCGGGACGAAATTTCTTAAAGTAGGGGAGACTGTAACATCTGCCCCGATCCGACCCGACCCAGGTACCCGTTTCTCTGACCCGATCTCTTTCTTTTATGATTTAATATTTATTTATACTTATATTTTACTTTTAATAATAATATATATTTTACTTTCCCGCCTCTTCCTTTCTTTCTTTCCGCCGTCCCATCCCTCTTCTCTCTTTCCGCCTTCTGTTCCCTCTTGTCGCTGTCCGCCCTTAAGCCTTGGTTTCCCTCTTTTTTTTTCTTCTAACTCTTTGCTTGTCCTTTGTTCCTTCCCGCCTAAGGTTGTCTGCGCAGCTCCACGCGCCAGACTCCTTACAAGGAAGCCTGCGTGAAGACCATCTGTTCCAGCGATACGCGAGACGAACTCTTCTCGCAGCGCGCTAAGAATTGTAATTCTTCTCGCAGCGCGCGAAGAACGGTAGTTCTTCCCGCGACGCGCTAAGGATTTGTAGTTCTTCTCGCAGCGCGCGAAGAACGGTAGTTCTTCCCGCGACGCGCTAAGGATTTGTAGTTCTTCTCGCAGCGCGCTAAGAACGGTAGTTCTTCCCGCGACGCGCTAAGGATTTGTAGTTCTTCTCGCAGCGCGCTAAGAACGGTAATTCTTCCCGCGACGCGCTAAGAATGGTAGTTCTTCCCGCGGCGCGCTAAGGTTTGTTCTGTCAGCCTTCGCCCTCGCGCGTGCGCTCAAGCCTTCTCGCGCTAAACCCTTTGAGTTTTCTTCTGTTGAATCTAGCCGTTTGCTTTTGTGATGTCTTATCTTTTGAGCTGTTGACCTAATCTGCTTTATGTCTGAAAAGTTACTTTCGGCGCAGCATGCGCACCAACCCAATTGGTTGGCAGAAAAAGTGACTGACATTATCTTTTGAGATCTGCTTTTTCCTTGCTTGACCGGTACCTTTTTCTGATCCGCCCATGCTTTTTACTGTTCCCTGTCAGCCTTTTTCTCTTTTTCCCTGCTGCCATATCTTTTGATATCTTTTGCTTTTGGAATCTTTTGCTTTTTGAGATCTTTTTCCCCTTTTCTAGGGATTGTGTTCCCTAGGGTTTCTCTATAAATAATAATAATATTTTCATAACACTACACACACAAAACACTTAATCTCTCATGTTCTCTCTTGCTCCTTGCTCTCTCTGCCGCCTCCTCTCTGCCTCCGTCTTCCTCCCTGTTCTGCCCCTGCTTTTCCGGTATATATATTATATATAATAATTTACTTATTAATTATGCTAACTTATAATCAAGACTTAAAACAGATCATTAAAACAATAATCTTATTTTTAGGTTAACTTGTGCTTGTTTAAAGTTGGTTCTTGCTTTATCTTACACCGCATCGTTTATCAAGTGAGTAATCTCGTATCTAATCCCTTTTTATTTTTTAATGTTTTGGGATGTTCATGTGTTCGTACAAACTCGAGTCTTAAACTTGTTTATGAACTTTAGTCGCGCAGTATCCCATGTGTTGAGGACGTTTACTTGGCTGTTTATTTGTATGTGTGTATCATTAACCGCTTTGTTCGGCCTATTCCGAAGTTTTCATGGATCCATTAGATGAACACGGGGAGACCTATCGTTTACGGTTTTCTTTGTTTACACTTGCACAGATGTTTTATCGTTTTTGTGCTCAATTGGGAGCACGGATTGAACTATGAACTATGAGCTATGATCTATTTAGGCTTGATCACAATCTGATTGCACCCTTGTTAAACACCAGACATACACGTGTTGCGCGCAGATTTATTGTTACCTATGTATTGTATTAAACTTGATTTCTCACCAACACGCAAGTGTTTGACGTTTACTTTAACACATGTTCAGGTTTGCAGTAGCTGTTTTGGAGCTTGTGGACACATAGGAAGTTTTTCTTTATTTTGGACCTAGATTAAAATGTATCAAGACAAGTTATTTGTTGTTCTAATATTTTGCCTTATAATATATTGATTTATGTTATCTTGTGTTTACTTTGCGCGTGCGCGAATGAATGTATTTATTAAATATTGATACCCAATAGTGTCACGAGTAATGAAACAATATGTGGCGCCCCGATGTATAATCCGCCTTTGGTCGGGGTGTTACAACGCACGTGGGTATAGCAGTAGTTGGTGAGTAGGCAGCGGCTAATAGTGACACAGTACAGGAGCATGCTGCTCGCCATACTGTTGTCAATAAGCTGTCGTATCTTTAGTCAGATCTTTTTCCCATACCTCGTCAGGTACAGTACAGAAGATCTTCCCGTATCGTACGGACTGGCTTACTTGGGCGGGAGTATTCCCCCTCCCGCCCTTGTGCGGGATTGTTCCCGGCTTCGCTCATTCCTTCAGGTGACACTGAGTGATTGAGAGATAAGTGCCTTGTGCGTGTAGCCTTGCTGCGCGGGTGGCCTTCCCTGATGGCTTGTATCCGAGGCTGCGGGGACAGGCGGAGTCCTTCACCATTGGGAGGCATTTCCTGCGGGACCAGCTTGCGTACTGCGCGTAAGGACGTCACGTCTCTGAGCATGGTTGGTCCTGCGGATCCAGTTGGTTTCTGCGCAGACGTTCCTCTTCAAGGTGAGTCTTGCGGGTCCAACTGGTCTCTGCTGGGACCTACCTCTTCAACATATGTGTATAGCCAAGGAAGGTGGCATACGTGTCATATCCCACATATTGCTCATGTAATTATCACACACATACCATTTATCTTTCTTACATGAGATGTCAACCGTTCATACCGATATAGAAGTTTAAAACCTGAATCACCTAGAAACATCATCAAGGAGAAAACCTCCCATTATGAGAAAACCCATTAAGGCAAGTTTCGAACCTAAGGCCATAAATATCTCAAGCCTTAACTATCATCTCGATGCCAATGAATTAAAAGTCCAATTACACACGCAATTTATTTGTTCCACGATGTAAACATGCAACAATAACCACGCCATAGCTAGCAATATGATAGATAATTGTATGTAATTGTCAACTTATCATGCTCTAGCAACTTTCGTGCAACCAGTAAGTGTCATCGATAATCAAATCATCCCAAGCGTGCGCTCTCAAGTGCCGACAAGCTCACGAGGGTAAATAAACAAAAGAAATTGACAATAACACTTCGAGCGTTCTTGTTGTTTCTACTCATTAGATGATATTTTGATAAATATTTTTTGTATTTAAGTTTTTAGTTTGTGCCTACTTTACACTCGTATATTAATACAGTGCTGATATTTTTGCACCAACATACATTTCTTTACATATTTGATGAGAGAGAGAGAGAGCATTGATGTAATATAAAAAGTATGAAGAGGTTGAAAAGACAAAAATCCCGAATATATTCGATACATCTTAGCCGTGAGAGACTCTAATTAACGTTCATTCAAACAACTGTATACTTAAAAGATCACCATTATCATAATTTGTAAACTTAAAACACCAAGTTAATTTCAAACAGACTAAAACGGCATCCAATATCTTAAATCAAAAGATATTATCTATCTATTTAATTTAACAAAAATATCTTTTTATGCATTAATGTGGTCCAACGTATTTTGGTACTAACACATAAATCGTGTCGACAAACTGGAACAGGCCAACAAATGTAACACAAATAGCAATGTGGGGTCCATGGATGACAAAGAATTAACGGCTACAAATAGGTAGTTTGGCTAGAGTTGTGGTTTGTATTGTTTCTTTCTCAATCCGAGTAATTTTTATTTTAATTTCTTTCTGCATAGATCATAGATGAATATATTATTCTAGCTTTGGGTTTTCGAATTTGTTACGCTTGTAATTACTAATTATGTAATCTTGTCTATTTTATACTCTACTTATGGGTGAAAGTCATCTTTGATTTTATTACGTTTATAATTAAATGCAATTTAGATTTTCAGTTATAAAAACTGGGTGGTTGTACCAAACTCACATGCTTTTTTTCTTCACTCATGGTGTCCCTCTTCATCAACTTACTACCTTGGTGATTTGCTGTATCTCCCACTTATGCAAAGTAATAATACTCCTTTTTCGGCCTTTAAAATTAAAAATATGATTTTCTATTTTTATATCAATTTACACTTTAACATATATGAATTTTTACTATTTTGTCATTCAGTCTTATTCATCTCTTCGTTTTTGTTTCGTCTAAACTTTCTTCTGTTGGTGCTTTAAATTCTTAAACAAGTTTTGTTAATTCAAACACATACATATAGGACTTGCTATTTGTTTGACTTAGAGTTGTTTAAAAAGTAATTGGCATGTGGCAGACTCGAAACTAGCTCGAAAAAAACTCAACTTGAGAAAAGCTTGAATCTAAACGAGCCGGCTTGGCTCAATTTCTAAACGAGTTGAGCTCAAGCAAGCTAGGGTTGGCTCGACTCTTTGACTCGTTTAAATTAAACCCTAAATTTGAATTTCGTAATATTAATAGCATACCAAAATAGGGGGAAAAAAGTAATAGATATGTTATGTAACTCAAGCTTTGAAACATTATATAAAAAGAAAAAAATAATAAAAATATAAGGTTATAAACTATTTAATTTGTAAATTTTATATAAACTTTACGTTAAAAATTATATCTTTAACGTTTATATATTAATATGTTTAAAATAAATATATAATAATAATAATAATAACTAGCTCGAGCTTCATTTTTAACTCGATAATGTTAATGAGCCAAACTCGAGCTAGCTCATTTAAGTTTGAACTTGAGCTTGGCTTGACTTGGCTCGATTACATCCCTACTATCGAATAAAAAAGTACATTTATAGTGTGCACGCAAATATTAACCCGCAACTCATTTTAATTTTCTTTAACACAACCAAATTCGTGTAAATCAAATCTATATATATATATAACAAAATGCACTTGCATTATCGTTTATTAACTTATCAAAGTAAATGCTAAACTTAAAGCAAAATGTACAAATATTTATAAGTTGTAATACATTCTTCGAAGTTCTCCGTTTATTTTTGATTTTGTATGTATAAATAAATAGTAATCTCATCACAACTAACCATTGGCACTTCAAAAAGTTTAGGGATAGTGTCAATACTTTATATATCATACATTTGTCTACAATGAAAAAAATAAAAATCATATAGAGAAATACACGTCCCTCACACGGTATTGGTACACGACTACACACTCCCAAAGTAGATGAAATTACCAAACTACCCCAAAAAACCAACAAAAAAATCTTCACAATATCCCTTCCTATTAGCATCAAACGTAACCAAAAAACAACTCACACATCTCCTTAGAAAATGTCCACTACAACTGACTTCATCAACACCACCAGCCACCGACGATCATCATACTTAACCGGATGCATGTCGCCGTCATGCGTCCCCGTCCACAAAGAATACACACTTGTAAACAGCGGCACTCGCAACAGGCGTAGCCGGAGGTGGAAGAAGCTGATGAAAAAGGTGGTTGAAGAAAGTAAGAAGAGCATTTATGGATCCTCGAAGCCTTCCGAATTCAGGTACGATGCGGTTAGCTACTCACAGAATTTCGATGAAGGCAATCGTTGTGATGAGTATTATCTCTATGGTAGTCGATTTTCGCGAGCTTTAGGTGAATGCTCATAGGATGATTAGTTAAGCAGATGGTCTTGTTATGTACAGGTTTTGTTTGTTCAGTTAAGAATGACTAGTTAGAGTTTATTGGATCTTTATGTAAGCTCTTTTTTATATTGAACTTATAAGATCCATATATACATTTTTAATAAGATTTTGTATTTATATACTCCAAATATTGTAGTCATGTTATAGGGGGTAAGCAAATAACCAAATTTAGTTCTTAGAATTTAATAATTGCATAGGTTTGATGCAAATGATTTGGTTAAATTTTAAGCTTGTTACTATTAATAAATTTAATCAAGTTTTAGACAAATAGATTGAAAAGGGGGGGGGGGGGGGGGAAACCATGTTACAAGATTTTTTTTTTCTTTCTTCATATGAAATAATTTCGGACATTTATACATATATAATCATAAACAGGCCATATATTCAGCTAAAATCATTGCTTCAACTATAGTTTGTTACTTTGTTTAACACTAGAAACATTAGCTTTATAAAATTTAGTTTGACTTGATTTAATATTATTAAGACTTAATATTTATCAATAAGAATTTAATAAATCAACATAATCTTCATAAAATTGTCATCTGATTGGGCAAATACTCTAAAGAACCATTTTATTTAGGTAGTTGAGTTCAAGTTATAATGTTGATGAAATCTAATTAAAATGTGTGATTTAAAATCTGTATTTTATTAATGTACAGAAACACAAGTATTTTGGGTTCTCCTTTGTGCAACAAGAAAAGATAAACGTAATGGGCCATACGATAAAGAGATCCATTAGGCCCATCACATACAACTTTTCGTGCTTTTCTGCTCTTTTTCAACGTTGACATTAGTGGATAAGACTTGCAACGTGTCACGTTATTAATCGAATAAAAAAACAGTTGTGCTTTTTTTACTTTATCCAAAAAAACCGAAGTGGCATTTTCTTTCTCATTAATAAGAAAAAGAAATAAGAAAAAATAAGATATTTTATTTATAATTTATCTAATTTTGGATGATGCAAGACCATCCTCATTGCAAGATGCTAAATGCATTTATAAACATGCCCAGTCAGCTGTCACGTCAGATTTTTACAAATATACTAAAAACCTTTATTTTCTCTCCAACCCTACAAACATTCTTCCCAATACTTACATTTACACATCACCATTACTTTTACATTTATTTTTAATACTTAATCTTTTTTGTGAATTAAACATTTTCATTATTAGAAATATAAATAAATCATAAAAATATTTTAAATATAACTAAAATTCATAGATTAACTTGAATTATTATAACTAAAAGCAAAACATTGCATAGACTAGAAAAAAAAATTACTATTGAGTAAACGAGTGTTCGTTTGGGTTTGAGTTTGGTTCATGATTAATATGTGGTAAACTTTGATTTAATTGGATTTTAATTAGGTGTGATAATATATAAATCTGTATAATTATTATATTTATAGTGGTTTGAAATATGTTATTATTATTTAGCTGTTTTTAGAATTTGAACATATATAGTTTTTTTTTTTGAAGATACAAGCTTTCCTCCTACTATTTACATTATACCGCCAATGCCAGGAATCGAACCCTAGACCTCTCACCAAAAGGCCAAAGCCTTTACCACCCCACCAAAGTGGTGATGGCTGAACATATATAGTTTTGTTTTGGCTTTTAAAGCATGTGGCCCCACCACTATGCCCAAATGCAACGCACGTCTAGACGGATGACTCTCTAAATGCTCATGTACTCCAATGCTTATTTTTGTGATCCTACTGCCATGTCACCCAAGTGCACCGCAGCATTGGGTTTGGTCTAAGAAATTTTCTAAGGTAAATTCTATGATGTAAAATTTATTTGAGGTGTTAATTTTGATTGTTAATGAAGGACAATGAATTGAATTTCAATTTTGTTCAAAATTTATAAATTTTTAAATATTTTTATGGTTTATTGGATTTTAATAATCCATATTGCCTGGTATTGGCCGATAATAATCCATATTCATTTTATCACCGCTGGCGGTCCCAAATTTAAAAAAGTTGGCACCCAATGGTCCCCCCGTTAAAAATGACGTAACGGCGTTATACTTTTTTCCGAATTTCAAACTAATGTTTTAGGGTTTTTGATCGGAAGGATGATACGATTCGATTGATGTAAAGCTTCGTTTGAATCGGTGCTCCAAAACGACGAAACAATGTTTCAATTCAGTTGTTTGAACTTACAATTTCAAAAATCGAGTCATTTGAATCACCGTTTCGAGCTAAGTTTTACACCAATCGACTCGTATCCTATTTCCGAACAAAAGCCCTAAAACAACAGTTTGAAATTCGGAAAAAAGTATAACGCCGTTAAGTCATTTTTAACGGGGACTATTGGGGGCCAACTTTTTTAAATTTGAGACCACCAGCGGTGATAAGATGAATAGAGATTATTATCGGCCAATACCAGTTAATATGGATTATTAAAATCCAATAAACCTATTTTTATCCCACCATATTTAAGTTTGAAACACTTAATGAAGTGTATTTACTTAAAAAAAAATCGCACGAATTGGTTAATCAATTCATTAAATTGTCACTTTGGGTATATTTTAATGAAATCACTATTTTATCAAAAACCTTACTTTTTTTCTTTTTCAATAAGCTTTAGATTATCATCATGGCTTCTTCAATGACTGATGCAGCAAAACATTTTTATACAATTCCACTATAGATTAAAATTATAAAAGAACACGAATCTGTTAGGCTTAAACCATTAGCGGGCGTGAAGGCAAGGGAGGTGGAGTCAATGACAGTGACGTGCTGGTACAATTTGTTAGTCAAAGACCCTCCCCTACTATAAAATCGAAAGAAAACCAACCGAATGATTATTTCTCAAGTTAGGTCATGGTGATGGGCTTGTTCTATAGCATGGGCTTTAATTTCTAAGGTGTCCATTTTATAATCTCTTTTTAACTTATTCCTGATTGGGTCTACACTTTGGGCTGTGACTTTATGAGATAGCTATAACCAGAGGTGAAAAAAAATTACCTGAACCCGGTTGTTTTAATACCTGGGTTTTTAATACCCGAATATGTATCCAATCCTACCCATAGGGTACTAATAGAGTATGCATTTCAGTACCAAAACCCGTATTCAGAACCGGACCCAATTTATACCCGGTAATACCCGAAATCCGGTACTCGGAACCGGGGTTTTCCAATACCCGAAATCAAGTTTTTCAAATACCCGATCTATATCCGAAATTATCCGAAAATACTTAAAAAATACCCGAAAATACCCCCTAAAAAGTGCAACCCTTTAAAAAAATCCAATCTATACCCGAAAAAAAGCCCGAAAATAGGGTTTTTCAATACCCGGAAATAGGGTATTCAAATACCCTGTTTTAGAATACCCGGTTCTATACCAGACCGGAACCAATGTATAGGATATGGTTTTTAGAGAATACCCGGACCCCAACCCGACCCGGGTATTACCAATAACCGATTTTCCAATACCCGGTCATATCCGAATCTAGTTTTATACCTTAAACCGGGTATTTGAGAAACCCGATTTATGCACCTCTAGCTATAACCCAATATACAGGGTCAGTGTCGCTCACTGTGACAATTAAAACGACCTTTTTGGCTTGTACACTCGAGATAATATAAAAACAAAACCAAAAAGCGTATCTGTTGATAGTAAATTTACCAAAGTAGCCCCCATCAACCAACCATAAGATAGATCCATATATTATCTCCAAACAATTATTTGTCATAAGTCATCACAAGTTCACAACACATGACTCTAGGAACAATGACCACTACAACAAACCACTTCACTAATCAACGGCGATTTTCTTACTTCTCCGGTTGTATGTCGCCGTCATGCATCCCCATCGATGATCAATACTCGAGAATCAAAAGCGGAAGACACGACAATGACAATGAGCGTCAGAGAAGGAAGTACTGGAAGAAGCTGATGCACAAGGTGGTTGAAGAAAGCAAGCGGAGCATATACGGCTCGTCAAAGCCGCTAGTGTACCGTTATGACGCTGCTAGTTATGCACAAAACTTCGATGAAGGCAATCATCGTCGCTAAGATCGGTTTAGGCTTAATGTACATTAATGTTTTTATGTCTATTAATGTATTGGTAATTTCATGAATTAAATTTTTCATTGATGTTTTTAATTTATGTCTATTTTGGAAGACAATTTTCGTTGATCAAATGTTCTTCTTTTTTTTTTTTTTTTTTTTTTTTTTTTTTTTGAAACAACAAATCCCTCTAACCTTGCACTTGCAAGGATTTGAACCCACCACCACCTCCATTTTAAAAGGTGGACACCATACCACTAGACCATTAGGTCATGGGTTGATCAAATGTTCTAATATGATGGTTACATGTTAACTTATTTCTTTTTTGTAACAAGATAAAAACAATTATTTTATGAGAAAATATTAGAGTGAATTTGTGGTGATAAGAATATTTTTTGGTTGTGCTTGCTGGTAGTGGGACGAGACCACTGACACTCATGTGGGCAAACGACAATCGAGTACCATTCACGTTAATTTAGGTTATGGTCAGTATCCATCAAATGTTGGTAGTGGTTGGTTGTTGGTTTAACAGTGTTACATAAGCCAAAAGGTGACAGCTTCAAATTATTCCATCTATTTGTTTTCAAATATATATAAACAAATACTCTACTAAAAAAATATGCTTCGAATAACATTTAATTTCAAGCCATCAGATTTATTATAAGTCGTAAAAATTTAATTGGTGTGAATCATCATTTCACCTAAAAGATGTTCAAACAGTTTCTAGTCGATTCATCTGGTTTTGGCTTGTTAGTTTAATTATAGGGTTGGACACAGTTAGTCTTCTGGTCTAATGACATGTGGGTGATGGTTAAGGCTTAGGATTTTATGGTCTCAAGTTTGGAACCTGACTTAATGCTAAATCGTTGGATTTCCTCATTGATGACGTTCTTTTGTGAGCCAGTCTTGGGCAATTAAATTAGTATGGATAGTAGGCATTCCGTCTTAAAAATGCTCACTTAACCTAGGTATTTAAAGTAATTCCAAACATTATTCAGAAAACAAATTTACCGGGTTGGATTGAGACCCCAAAACCGACCGAGTTGGGCTAGGCGTCCATGTATATATTCGGTTGAAACTTAAATCACGGGCTAGTTAAATTTTAAGTTAGTTCTTATTGGGCTGAGCTAGAGCAAGCAGTTAATGGGTTAAGACTAGATTAACTATCAGTTACTTACCAGAGAGTTAATGAACACTATGGCCCAAATCTTCCTTTGAAACATTTTGTGTATGCAACAAACATTAATTCTGTGATCTCTTTAAGACTAGACATGCAAACATAACGTGTAAGTCCCCTTTGTACATGTGTGAGAATGGATTGATCATGGAATGATGGAATAAGGTCTTTTAAAAATCAAGTTTCATTGTTTGTACTTAATTTGTATGAAAATTTATCTATTTTTTTTAAAGAAAAAAAAAACTGTTTTGATATGGAAGCATTTAAATTTGACGGATGCAAAATGGTATTCTTCCTTAAGGTCATCTATTATGCGACACCTTTTGTGTAATATTCCGTCATTGAATAGGAAATTTTGAGCTAAATAATGGTGCACTAGATGTTCGTGCGTCACTTCACAATTCTTGATTTGTTGTGTCTTAAACTTCAAACATCGATGCAGAAACAACGTTAGTGAGTAATCCCAAGTTGCACATGTTTGTTTCAAATGCCTCATCATCAGATGTTTACAAGTAATCCATATAAATTATGCTGAATATTTGAGAGAGAGAAAATAAAAGTTTGGTGTGTAAAAAATGTGACTTAAAAGTTTGAATTTATAGGGTTTTAAAAATAAAATAAAAATACTAATAATATACCTTTTTTTATTAATTCATCTAAGTGGTCCAAAAGTATTTCTTGTTTATTTTTTTAATTACTCTCAACAATAAAAAATAATTGGAATGGTCGTCATGAATTCACCGTCTATACTAAAAGGCATCGATACCGATGGGGATGACGTGGTGTTCCCTATGGTACCGATCCAATATCCTGATCCCAAACATTCAACTGTCACTGTGCATAATAGCCTAAGGTTGGACGAACAATGTGAAATGTTGTATAGGACTCAAATGCTTGCAACATAGGTCTCATGGTTGACTGACTTTACTTCCTGCACAATACATTATAAAAATGCATGTACACAATTTAATACTAAAGTTATTATTTTTTGACCAAAGCATATGAGAGAAAATTCAAATGGATCATTTCCTTGAATCAAACTCATGATGTATGGAAAAGCTAGGCAAAACATATAACTAAAGCAAAAGCTCATCAAAAGCTAAAAAACAGCTAATAAAGAGATGTAACAATGTTTTAATGATAAGCATGACACGATATTAAACGAAATGATAAAGCATGACATGACATAGACGAACCACGATCCTCAGTCCATTGGTAATAGACACCAGTCTTTTCAAAACATGAGCATGGTGAATCAATAGTGATTGATCGATTGATGGATTAGATTAATCAGTTGACGTTTGTAATCTCATGACCCCTATCTTAAATTAAAGTATAGGTTTTTAGAAACTTTTCGTGTATGCAAGTGGATAAATAGTGTAAATGAAGATCCTAAAAGGCAAAGGTGAATGGGCATTGATGTTATATATGTTCTTTTGTAAAAGTAGAAGGTGTGAGATAGGAGTAATGTTCTGTATCCAACAAACATTATTTCTTTCATCTCTTTTAAGGCTAAACAATGATGTAAATAGGCCATACAAAGATATATCCTGAAAGTCGGAAACATAATACCTTTTGATTTCTATGTTATTGGTAACTAAAAAGGTATTCATCAGTAATTGTTCAAGTGAGAAAAGAAAAAAAAAATAAACTATTTAATTTACTGGATTACCTAAGACAAAAAAAATGTTATTTAACTAATATTCATTTTCTATTTCATGAAGTTAACAAAATAAGTAAATTAAATGTTTGGACCTAGAAAAAACCCGCTCTATGAAAACAGATACTTCGTTCCAAATTAGGGTGGTTTAAATGTAAACAGAAAATAATAATTAAGACTGATATCCGGAGGTGACCAATGTACGTGAAAAAAAATAAAGGGAAGAATCATTGAGGTTCAAACCCTCGACCTTCGATTACAGATATATAACAATATAAAATTTTTTAGTTTACATACATTACTAGCTAATTTATGTATATATTAAAACCAAACATTTATGATAACTAATGTCAGAGTATTCACATAGGTTATTTTATTTATGAAAAGTTTAAAACAGGAGAAACGAAAATGTACCAAAAATGTTCTTAACTAAAAACAATTTCGGCAAATACACAATTTTTAATAAAACATAAAAAGTAGTCTTAATATTATTATTTTTATTCACGAAGAGTGGAAAAGTATGCACATTAGAATTAAAACATGTCCTTCTTTATAAAACAAACAGATTTTGTACCTCCAAAATGACATTAAGACCACAACATGCAAGTAATACAGAATGAACCAAAGATTTTGTGGATATCCTTTTTCCCTTTTGGTTTTTGTGGTCCTTGTATAAAAGATAAGACTTTCACTTTACAAAACAATCGTTTTAAAGTGCTTTAAAGTTTGGTTTTGACTCAGATCAAAAGCATACACAAGTTGCAGGGCAAACTTACTAAGGATGGTTCTTAATATATATAAAAAATTGAATTCTAATTTAAAATCTTCATTTGAAATATAGTGTTTTATCATTACACCTAGGATACTATAAATACGACTAAACTAGACAGCATAACCCAATATCGCATTTTGGGCTATATTTTGAAAATACAACACAATAACATTGTTAATACTGGGTTAATAAGTTGATATCCGGGTTAAAAGCTACAAATGAGACTGCAAACAACCGCAATTCTAAGTGATCACAAAATTAATGTATATTTTGTCATGTAATCGGTTTACAAAATTATATTAAATTTGTTATAAAGTAAATATAAAGTTTAGAAAAGACATATAAAGATATTATGTATTAGTTGCTGGATTTAAAATTTTAATCCTAACCATTTACGCAAATTTATAGAAGAAAAAGGTTACTCAGATTGTTTAGGCAGTATAGTTGTTTTATGAATTTGGTCTTGATCGGGATTTAAAATTATACATTTGGTTCTTAGTGTTTGCTCAAAACACATCATCCGTAATTTGGAGGCATCATGTAACATGTGAGAAAAACTGATTAAAAACATGGACACATGGTAGCAACTTTGTATTGGTAGAAAAATCATATCAATGATTTTGTTGCACCATTGTACGAAGTCTGGACATACCATTTTGTTGCAGACTACATAAGTCATTAGACCTTTGACAAAAAACTTTCTTATATAAAAAAATATTGGAATTGTTGCTATGGTATCTCTTTTTGAAAATAATATTACATACAAATATTATTTGTATTGAAAAATAAATTCAAATAAAACATAAGCTCGAAAACAATATAGTGCTCTCAAGCTAGCGATGACCTCATTGGTGACAAACGTCTTTAGATGACTTTTTCCTGATTTGTTGGTTTGATAAACAAATTTAAATCCCACTATAATTCAAACAAAAGTATTACATAAGCATCATCCAAGTGATATGGTTACGTAAAATTCGCTCATATACAATATTATAAGTCTCACAACCATGTGTAAAGAGTAATTAAAGATAGTAATCTGACGATCCAAACACACTTTCCACGTCCTTCACTTAACGCTCTTCAATGTAGTCTAAATTTACCAAATTGCCCCTCATGCACCAACTATATATAAAACCTACACTTCCACCACTCAAACATCATCACTACAAGAAGCAACTCAAGTCTCTCTTTTGATAAAATGGCCCATGCAACTGACCTCAGCTACACCATTGAACGACGATTATCTAACGGCTCAGAGTGTTCGTCGAGTTCTTCGTACTCCGACCAGGAGGAGTACTCACGCATAAACAGGCGGAGCTCGAAGTTGAAGAAGCTGATGAAAAAGGTGATTGAAGGAAGCAGGAAAAGTATATATGGATCTTCGAAGCCTTTGAACTTTCAATATGATGCCGTTAGTTACTCGCTCAATTTCGATGAGGGAAATCATTCTGATGAATATTATTCGTATAGATCTCGATGCTCTTAAGTTTTAAGTGAGTATGTTTGTAATTAAAACGAGCTATAGAGTGGCGAATATCATCATGTACATAGAAGTAATTAAGTACTAATTAGTATGTGAATTGGAGATATCGTTATAAAAATTGTCAATATGTAAATTTGATTTTTTTGTTTTCAACATCGAATTTCTTTTACTCCCTCCGTCCCATTAAAAGTGTCTATATTTCTTTTTTTATTTGTTCTATTATAAATGTCTTGTAACATCCAATTTTTTGTTAAATAATAAATGACGGAAAGTTTTGTTATTTAACTGTGTGTCGTTAAGTTAGTCGTGTGTTAAGTATTTGGATAATAATTGGAGTAGGAATTGAGAATGGGTGGTGAGACCCATGAAACCCCCCCTCTATATATATACCCAACTACTCCTCCCTTTCTTTTCTTTTCTTTTCTCATCCAAACACACAAACACACACACTCAAGAAACACACACATACACTCTCTCTAGCACTTGGATTTAAAATCCAAGCCAAAGAAGGGTGGAATCTCGTGTTTAACATCGTCAAGCAACAAGAATCATTTCCAGATCCTCGAGTTGTCAAGATCTGAAATCCAACCCGCAAGCAAAAGGTGGGTTTTAGTTTAAAATGGTTAAGTTTTGTGATTAGAATCGGCATGCAAACAGTTATAATGATAGATCGGGTTGTGAAATGTAAGAAAAATATAAACTTGGTAAGTTATAATCTCTCGGGTGCACTTTGTGATAAAAAGGTGGTGTTTGGACTTTGAGAGATGGGTTCAGGATCAGGTGCATGGGGTCAGAATGTGTCAAAAGTTGGGAAAGAGTAAAAATCAGGTCCTGAGGAAGAGCCACGAAGAAAAATGGCTTAAAAATGGTAAAAGCGAATAAAGGCAGGCATTTCGCTTCGCTCAGCCATGAGAAACGAAACAGGCATTTCGCTTCGCTTAGCCATGCGAAGCGAAACGCTTCCATGCGAAGCGAAACAGTTTCTTGCGAAGCGAAACGCTTCCGTGCTAAGCGAAACAGTCCCAGCTCAACCCCAGCCAGGGGCGCTGCCCCTTGGACCCTGCGCCCCTAGACCCCGCTACCAGGGGCGCTGCCCCCGGACCCCCGTTAGTTGAGGGTTTCATAAATTTAGATGTAGGTAGTTGTGGTAATAGATAATTGACACGCATAATGTGTTGAACAGTTAGCCGTGCTCAACTAAAGAGAGGAATTACTATTAACGGCGAGAGAAATCGACTCCAGGTGAGTTCTAGCCCCATTTCTCTTTGAAATGTTTTCGGGGCTGTGTGCATACTCTTAGGTGATAGTTAATACATTTACTTAATTGATAAGTGTATGACTATGTATTGGATGTTATTACTATATAATGATAGTATGAATGAGCATGTATATATATATATATTATATACATGAGACAGGTAAAATACACACGTATGATAAATGTATGGTTATTCGAGGCAGTAGGGACCAGACCGTTATAATATCTGTGATGTTAGGGATCAGACCCTTATAATATCTGTGATGTTAGGGACCAGACCCTTATAATATCTGTGATGGTAGGGACCAGACCCTTACAATATCTGTGATGTTTAATGTAGAACAGCTTATGGTATACCATAGGGTTTTATGAAAGAAAGTATGTAAATACGTATGCATGTATATAAAGTATGTGTGAAAGAAGTAATAGCAAAGTAATGTATGAATACGTATCTTCGGACGCGTATGAGTAAGGGTAGGAATGTATTGTATGTTAAATTGATTAACTAGAACTCACTCAACATAGCTGACTTTTAGTATGCGCACAGGCAGATAGGTTGAGGCAGCTGGCTTGAGGAGGAACACATGGCACGAGATAAAGAGGCTGACATCTATGATGAAGTGTTAAGACTATTTTATGTTATGTTATGAAAAGACAATTTGTATGTTATGACAAAAATGCATGTTTGTAATGTGATGTTGAAGTTTTAAATTATTTCCGTGAAAGTTTAAATTAACTCTGATGTTATAATTGTGTTTATGAGTAAATTCAACACCAAAGTAGGGTTACCGGGAACGGGACCTTACAAGTCTACTTTCAAAATTTATTAGCCAATTTCCAAGTTTACTCTTAAGCACACACAACTAGCATTAATAAACAATATGGTGGACCCATTTTCCAAGGACATTATTGTCATTTGGTTAGCAAAAAAGTAATCATTCAATCCGACTTAAACTTTGTGTTTTTCAGACTAAGTCACTTTGACCGGTACGGAGGGAGTAATTATTTTCGTCCGTAAATTTGATGTGAATGAAGTTTATCTTTCACATTTTATATTTTGTTGCTAGTTTAGTAGTGAAACTTTTATATTGTGTCAATATTCATTTTAATAATACTACTAATTAATAATAAATCGTATTCACATTTTAAAATACTTTTTCTTCACATTCAAATAACAATAATTAATTATTGTTGATATATATATTTTACTGCTAGAAAACAATAGACATTTTCAACGATTCTACTTTTAGAAATTATTTTAGTACACACATCTTCTATTATATCAGTCAGTATATCCTCTACATTCATCAAATTAATGTAATTTAGCATACTCATAAGTATATTAGTGATTGAAACTAATTCTTAATAAATAACATCAAACTGATGCAGCTCAACTGGTTCTTTATAAATATGATCAGAAGTACAATAGAAAGTAATTAAAATCCGAAGATAATTAACCCGTTTTGTCACATCTTTTAAATAACTGTTAAAATTTAAAAGATTAAAATATTGGTCACATAAGAGCATTCCCATCCCGTTTCCTATCCTATATTCATATATATATGTATATATCATATAATTACACTAAAAAACACTGTATTTTCTCTCTTCTGTTTAATTAAATAATAATTTTTATACCTTTATCATCAAATTTTCTCTTTCTTTCACTCACAACTACTTTAAGAAAATATTAAAAAATTATACAGTATCTACAGTAAAACCTCAAATTTAACCTTCCCATATAAATTTTCTCACTTCTCCACTCACAACCCCACCCTATAATTTATAAACTCTTCTCACATAATTTTAGGAAATGGGTTGGGAATGCTCTATGTGACTCCATCTAATAATGCTAGAAAAATGAAATAAATTAAATATATGAGACAGTAAACAAAGTTACACTTGGGATTGAATATGTAATATGTGAAACAAGGGGCCGGGGCAAATATCAGGACACGGTTATCACGCCTCAACCTTGAGACTGGGGCCACGGGCAATTGGTCAAAGATAAGATGCATGTCCAGATGGGCCTCCCCACATCCCAGAGAATATTTAATTTTCTGCATTTCCTAAACCTCTCTTTTTACGAAAAATAAGATAAACAAGGATAAGAGTATTGGTGACGTGTATTGCAAATGAACAAAACCTTATTTTATGTTATCCGAATATTATAATACCGGCCATTCAATGTATAGTTTTTGGTTCAAATGAATCAAGTCGCCAACCATTTCTCATTTTAAACTACTAACTAAACAAGGATAAGAGTATTGGTGACCATGGGCGGGTCTATGGTAGTAACTGGTGGTTCCGAGTTTCGAAATTATAGTGTATTTATATATAGAAAATAATAAAGGAACCACCCTATAAATTATACAGGAACCATCTTAAAAACATATAAAGTGCATGCCCGGCTGGTAGTTTGTGGGTTTTGTAACCCGGAGGTCGCAAGTTCTATTCCTGTTTTTAATAGTTTTTTTTTTTTTTTACTAAGTTACCCTAACTGATGTATGTTAGGGTTTTTTATAACATAACTACATAAGCAAAGCATTGAAGCAGCTGCAGCGCCTCTCAGCCTCTGGCCTCTCTTGAGAGTTGAGTCTCTTCGCAAATCGCAAACAAACAACACTACAGCACGCAGCCAGCCACTGCCCAGCCAGCAGCCCACTGACCACCGTCCACCGCCATCCGCTGCCCACTGCCCACTGACCACCGTCCTGTCGTCCAGTGCCCACTGACCACCGTCCACCGCCGTCCCTATCAGTCTCGAATCCTCCCGGCTCCCACTTTGAAGGTAATAATTTATTTTTAAATGTTAATTGTTCATAAATCATAATTGTTAAGTGTTATTAACACTTAACTGTTAGATTATTGTTCATAATTGTTAGGTGTTATTAACTACTTAAATATTAAGCTATTTGTTAAATTTAGTTTTAGTTTGTTAGATTATTGGTTTTAATTTGTTAGTTTGTTAGTTTTTGTTAGTTTCTTAGTTTTAAATTTGTTAGTTTGAAATTGTTGATTTGTAGGTATTTGAATATGAAGAAATATTATCAAAGTGAACCATCGAACCTTGGATCATCATCTTCAAGTAGTAAACCATTAAAAATAAATTTGGATGATCTACCATGGGATCCTTCCGAAAGGCAACCAATTTCATCTTATCACCCAAGTCAAAAAGATGAAATTAGACGGGCATATCTACTTAGAGGTCCATGTCAACCAACCGGGCATGATTGTCCTCTAACAAATTTTAGTGGTAAATTAAGACGCTTTAATAAGAAATGGTACACTAGTGAATTTGGAAATTGGTTGGAATATAGTGTCAAAGAGGATAAAGTGTATTGTTTGCATTGTTACTTGTTTAAGGAAAGTGGACAAAATGATGCATTTCTAAGTGAAGGATTGCGATGTTGGAATAGGTGTTAGGAGAAATTTAGCAATCATGTTGGAAAAATCAATAGTTTTCACAACAAAGCACGTAAAAAGGGGAAAGACTTACTTAACCAAGCTCAGTCTATACCTGTGGCCATTGATAAGGGAACAGATCTACATAAAAAACAATATAGAATCCGATTACATGCTTCGGCTAGACTTACCAAAGCATTGTTTAATGGTTCATTAGCTTTTCGTGGTCATGATGAGTCTGAAGAATCTCTTTACAGGGGAAATTTTATTGAGTTCTTAAAAGTGTTTGGAGAACTAAGTGAAGAAATTGGTAAGGTTATATTAGGTAATGCTCCCGGGAATAATCAAATGACGTCTCCATTAATCCAGAAAGAACTTTGTAATTGTTTTGCAGAAGAAGTATTAAAGAGGATATTTGAAGAACTTAATGATGATGTCTTTTCCATATTAGTTGATGAATCGAGAGATATTTCTAAAAAAGAACAAATGGCCGTGGTTTTAAGATATGTTGATAAATTAGGATTTGTGAATGAGCGATTTATTGGCCTTGTTCATGTTATGGAAACAACCGCGTTATCTCTTAAAGCTGCAATTGATGACCTATTTGCTCGCCACAACTTGAGTATTGGTAGAGTAAGAGGCCAAGGATATGACGGTGCAAGCAACATGTCCGGTGAGTTTAATGGTTTGAAAGCTTTAATCATGAAAGAAAATTCTTCGGCATATTATGTTCATTGTTTTGCTCACCAACTTCAACTTGTTGTTGTGGGCCTTGCAATCAAACATTATGGGATTTACAGACTTTATAAAGAATTATCAAATTTAGTAAATGTTGTTGGTGGATCTTGTAAAAGAATAGATTTGTTAAGAGAAAGTCAAAGAGAAAGTTTGGGATTGAATTCGGAAGTTGAAACCGGAAGTGGAAAGAATCAAGAGTTGTCACTTGCAAGAGCTGAGGATACACGTTGGAGTTCTCATGAAAAAACAATTCTCGGTTTGCTTACTTTATATCCTTGTGTTATTGACGTGCTTGAATATATAGAAAAATCGGGAGAGTTTTCAAATTACCAAAATGAATCACGTGGGCTTCAAGAATTCATAAAAACTTTTAATTTTGTATTTTATTTACATTTGATGAAATACATCTTGGGTGTTACTAACACATTGTGTCAAGCGCTTCAAAGAAAAGATCAAGATATGTTGAATGCAGTTAAGCTAGTTAAGTTAACTGATGAAGGCCTAAAAAGGTATCGACTTGAAGGTTTTGACTCACTTTTGGAAGATGTCACATCCTTTTGTGAAAAATATGAAATTGAAGTGGTTGATATGGAAGCCGAGTATGTTGACCCGAGATTTAAAAGAAAGAAGACCGGTATCACCAATCGTCATCATTATGTGGTTAATAATTTCAACACGGTTCTCGATATGCAAATTCAAGAGCTTGGAAGCCGCTTTAATGAGGTAACCACTAAATTGCTTACTAATATGAGTTCTTTGAGCCCGTCTTGTAATTTTAGTGCCTTTAGTATAGTAAACTTGATAAACTTGGCCGAGATGTATCCATGTGATTTTGATTTTGATGAAAAGGATAAGCTTGTATATGAACTTGGCCACTACATTACTAACGTGAAAGAAGATAAGCGGTTTGCCAACTTGAGTGGCTTAGGCGATCTTGCTAAAATGATGGTGAAAACAAGATTACACATTGATTATCCGTTAGTGTATCGTTTAATAAAGTTATCATTGGTTTTGCCGGTTGCAACGGCAAGTGTTGAAAGATGTTTTTCTTCAATGAAGAATGTGAAAACGGATTTGCGTAATAGGATGGGTGATGAATACATGAACGATTCTTGCATTTGTTACATTGAAAGGGAATTCCTCCAACAAGTTTCGGTTGAAGAAGTAATGCAACGATTTCAAAAGATGAAGACTCGTAGAGAACAACTATAAGAATTTTTTTAATTCATAAAGACTATTGTATTGATATTATGTGTTTTTTAATTTCTAATGATGGTGTCTCTTTTATTATTTTATCGTATTTTTATTATGTAATGAACTTTTCCCGAACCATCGAACCGACCCGAACCTCAAACCGACCCGGAATTTTATATACCCGACTCGGTGAAATTGAAACATATAAAAGTAGTGTACCACCCAAAAAAAATTCCTGGATCCGCCACTGTTGGTGACGTGTATTGCAAATGAACAAAACCTTATTTTATGTTATCCGAATATTATAATACCGGCCATTCAATGTATAGTGTTGGGTTCAAATGAATCAAGGCGCCAACCATTTCTCATTTTAAACTACTAACTAAACAAGGATAAGAGTATTGGTGACGTGTATTGCAAATGAACAAAACTGAAGAGGTATGTACCCGCCTCAACACCGAGCAAGGCGGGTCAACCCACAAGATACAGACAAGTGACTTGAAATCAAGACATTATGAAGGCACAAAGCCAAAACCTATGCGCATGGCGCATATCACATATGCTCAGGCATCATATGCCCAGGCACCACACATGCTCAGGCATCATATGCCCAGGCACCACACATGCTCAGGCATCATATGCCCAGGCACCACAGATGCCCAGGCATCACATATGCTCACACATATCACATATGCGCGTGGCGCATCCGCGCGTGGCGCATATCACATCTGCGCATGAAACATCTGCGCGTGAGAATAAAGAGAAGACCTCGCGCATCCTCAGGATAGGCGCGTATCACACATGCACATAATCAACCTCGTCCTTATCCAAATCAGGATTAGGGCAACCTTGATTGTGCACGTCAGACAACCTTCCAGAAGGTATCTTTTTAAGGAATAAGAATATGCTGATGCTGACAGCTGCCAAATGAAAGGTGGACAACTCAGCATAACACATGTGCTACCACGTGATTACAACCAATGAGAAAGCACCAGGTGTCCCAGAGGACACGTGGCGCGGAGCAATTGGAGGAGGCCAACAAGGCTGAGCCCAATCAGTGGAAACCCTAGCACTATAAATACAGCATCAACTCCACAAGGAAGGATCATCATAACACATTCATTCACATTCAAGCATATTCAATTACATTCACTCACAGACAGTTACATTCAGTAACACTCTCAATCACAGGAAACTACAGAGTATTCAGCTATTAAGCAATACTCACCAGATTTCCTGACTCTCACATTATTATCTTCTCCTACAGATACTTATTCTCACACCGGAGGGTTACCCCAAAGAGGACCCCTCTGTCCCTTTCTGAGGGGTAAGTTGACGGTGCTGTTCATTTTGTAGGTGGGAGAACACAGATCCAAGAAAACCATCGGTGAAGAAACATAATCACACCCGAGGAAAGTAGATCGTTACCAGTGAGTCGATCCACGTTTCTTCATTGGCGCCATCCACTGTTACAACGGCAATCAGATCTCATCAGATCTATATATATAAAAAAAAAATCACCATGGTTTCTGGCGTTCATAACGTTGATCAAGTTCTGGAGGATATTGAACGTGAGGACGTTAATGAGGGACAGCAGTTTCTGAGGGGGCCGCGTGATTCTACGCGCACCACCAGTAACCGTCCCTTCATCACAACTCCTCACGGCCAGACTGAAACTCCTCCAGACGATCTCACGTTACAAAATCTTGCCGGCGCGAAACAAAAAGGACCAATGGGTCCAGAAGATGAAACAAATGATCCTAAAGAATGGCTCATAAACGAGCAGCGGCGTCTAATGGACAAGTACAATGAGATGGTCAAGCAGAAAAAGCTAGCCGACTTAACACAAAGGCAAGCGCTTGATAAGCAAACTGTTCATGGAACAAAAAGGCCGCGCGCGCCGGAAGAAGGACATTCTGTTCACACTGCACACACTGAGTTCAGTGATGAAGAGGTACACAGCATGAGGAAGACGCGAGATACTCATGCAGGAGGCTCACAGCTCCGCGCGCCTGTGAACATGGCGCCTGGAGCCAGAGCCGATCTGGATCTGCACATGCCGTACAGCCCACCAGTTAGAGGGCAAGTGGACGTAACCACACCGTACAGACCGGCCATCTTGGTGAAACATTCAAAGTTCACTGAGCGCATCGCTAAGGCTCCCATCCAGCACAAAACCAAGATGCCAAGTGGTTTGGGTAAATATGACGGCACAACAGATCCAGACGATTTCTTGCAAGGTTTTTACAACACGGGAAACCTAGAGAGCTGGACGATGCCAACATGGTGTCACATGTTTGCTCGCTGCCTCACGGGCGCGGCGCGTGTTTGGTTCGAGAGCTTGCCGACTGGGCAAATTGATGGGTTCGAGGAACTATTGGAAAAGTTCCAAGCCCACTTCGTACAGCAGCGCAGACACACGCGCGACCCTGATGACATCATGCACTGCGTGCGCAGGAATGATGAAACGATCGAAGACTACATCACTCGTTTCAATCAGGAGTCTCTGGCAATCGGAGGTATAACGGAGCAACTCCTGCGCGTGGCCTTTATACAAGGCGCGCGCAGTGATCAACTCCGCCGAGCTCTCGTAAGCAGAGATGGCATGCCCACCACTTGGGCAAAACTAATGGAAGCATCGCGAGTCTTCGCGAGAAACGAAAAACAAATTGCCCAAGATAGGGCAAGAGAAAGAGCGCATCAAGCTGAGTCACCGCGCAGCAAAGAAAAGAGGGGCAAGCAGAACTCTGTATGGTCCAGGTTGCAACCAACCAATTTTTCTTCCGCAGAAAAGCAGGAGCAACCAAGCTCACCCCAGCCCCAAAAAGATGTTCGTAATCGCGGGGAGGGTGACAGGAGGGAGGGCGGCAGAGATTCTAACAGACCTCTGCCAAGAATATGGACTCCCCTCACTAAAACGCCTTCACAGGTGTTAAGCACTGAGAACGTCCACTTCAAAAGCCCCAAGCCACTACACTACAAGGGACCATCAGACAGTGGCAAGTACTGTGAGTTTCACAAATCCACAGGACACAACACCGATGCATGCCACCACTTGAAGGATGCAATTGAGAAGGATGTGAAATCAGGCAAGCTGGCTCACCTGGTAAAAAACTCAAGACCAGAAAATGAACAACCAGAAGGAGCCTCTGCCAGCAAAAAGTACAAAAGAATATGTGTAGCCGAGGGAGGAAGGCAAGGGCAAACGTCAAGAAAAAGAAGCGCGCAAATCCAAGGAGATTGGCGCGAGCAACAAGTAATCTTCCCAAGAATCAGGGGAGGCCCTTCAATTAGCAGTCCTCTGGTCATCACTACACACATTGCTCATTACGAAGTGTCAAAAGTCCTGGTGGACACTGGCAGCGAATCAGACATAATGTATGAGCAATGTTTCAGGAAACTGGATCCGGCAGACCAAGCAAGGCTTGAAATTGTGAATGCGCCGATCTCTGGTGTTTCCAATGAAATCATTCATCCCCTAGGTCAAATACAATTTGAGCTAACTATGGGGGATGAGAAACACAAGCGAGCCGAAGTTGTTAACTTCTTGGTCTTGCCCACCACTTCTTGCCACAATATGATCTTGGGTAGGGGAACGATTGCCCAATTCAACGCCATACCGTCGCCAGCGCACGGCGCGTTGGGGTTCCCAACACCAACAGGTGTAACTTTTGTATACCGAGATCATTTGTGCGCAGTGACAAGTATTCCGCCGGAGGGGAGAATGAAAATTCCAATGGCAGAAAACGCGCCAGAGGAATGGATTCTCAACCCGAAATTCCCGGAGCAAAAAATCACAATTGGCGCTACGTTATCAGACGACACGAGGCTGAGAATGAAAAGGTTGCTCACAGCATACATGTCGGTCTTCGCGTGGCAACACTCTGATATGACTGGGGTTCCGCGCGACCTGGCGCAGCATTCTCTAAACACCTTCAAGTCTGTAGAGCCAATTGCTCAAAAGAAGAGAATCATGGGGGATGAAAAGGCGAGGGCCATGAATGAGCAGGTTGAGGATCTACTGCGCGCAAACATCATCCGCCCGATACGATACCAGACGTGGGTAGCCAATCCTGTGATGGTAAAGAAAAGTAACGGGTCGTGGAGGATGTGCATTGACTTCAAGGACCTCAACAAAGCGTGCCCAAAGGATTGTTACCCCCTACCAAACATCGATGCAAAGGTGGACTCCGTGGCGCCATTCAAGCTAAAATGTTTTCTGTATGCCTACAAAGGCTATCACCAGATTCAAATGGCACCACAAGACGAGGACAAGACCGCATTTAGAACCGACAAGGGTGTTTTTTGCTACACAAAAATGCCCTTTGGTTTGAAGAATGCGGGCGCCACCTACCAAAGACTTATGGATGCCGTTTTCAGCGAGCAAATCGGAAGAAACCTAGAAGTCTATGTGGATGATTTGGTGATCAAGAGCAGGGAGGAAAAGCAAATGCTCAAAGACATCGAAGAAACCCTTGGGCGCCTAAAGGAAGTTAACATGAAGCTCAATCCGAGCAAATGTACTTTCGGCGTACTAGAGGGAAAATTTCTAGGTGTAATGGTCACCAAGGATGGTTTCAAGGTGAACCCTGAGAAGGTGGAGGCCATCCTTGACATGCCCTCGCCATCCACCATGAAAGAAGTTCAGAAGCTGAATGGTAGATTGGTATCAATCAACAGGTTCCTAGCGAACCACGCAAGCAAATCTACCCCGTTTGTCAACACATTGAGGAATTGCTTAAAGAAAAGCCAATTCAAATGGACCCCTGAGGCCGAGCAAGCTTTCAGGGAGATAAAAGAATGTTTGGTAAATCTGCCCGCGCTCACAGCTCCACTTCCTGGTGAAACTTTGACATTATACCTATCAGCAGGAGAGCGCGCCATCGGCGCAGTATTATTGGTGGATCGCAAGGGAATCCAAACGCCAATATACTATGTGAGTCGGGTGCTGACAGATCCTGAGACGCGCTACTCCATCATGGAAAAGTTAGTTTTATCACTAACACACGCGTCGCGCAAGCTTCATAGATATTTCAATGGTCATCCCATTGAAGTTCTGACTGGTTACAACATCCAGCAAGTCTTGCGGCGCCCCGCGCTCTCAGGAAGGCTGACAAAGTGGGCGCTGGAATTAGGAGAACACACGATCTCCTATAAGCCCCGTCCAGCAATAAAGGGACAAGTCTTGGCTGATTTCATTACAGAAGTCCCCGAAGGAAAAATTGAAGAGGCTCAGCGCGAGGTAGACCCTCCGCGAGCCAATGATGAAGAAAATGTTTGGAGATTGTTCACTGACGGAGCTTCAAACAATGAAGGGTCCGGCGCAGGCCTCAAACTGGTGGATCCAGAGAATCATGAATATACTTACGCCATCAGGTTGGACTTCAAGAACACCAACAATGAGGCTGAGTATGAAGCCCTGCTGGCTGGCCTGCGCATCGCGCAAAAATTCGGAGTTAAAAAGCTAGAGGCCCATGTTGATTCATACTTGGTAGCAGCACAGGTCAATGGCCTTTATGATGCCAAGGAGAACACCATGCCTCTATATCTAGAGCAGGCGAAAAAGCTCATCGAGCAATTTGACTGCTTCAGAATCATTCATATTCCGCGCAGTGAAAACAAATCTGCAGACGCGCTGAGTAAGATGGCATCAACCAGTTTTGATCACTTTGGCAAAGATGTCAGGGTAGAAGTAATGAGCAACCCGTCGGTGGTAGCGAAGTCTGTCCTGGTAACTCATACAACCCCTTCATCATGGATAACTCCAATAATGGAATTCTTGAAGGAGGGAAAGGTACCAGATGATCGCGCACAAGCGAGGAAGATAAGACACAAGGCGCAGAACTATGAACTGCTTGACGGTACATTATATCGACGCTCTTATCTTGGGCCGCTCATGAAATGCCTAGATGCTGAGGAAGCAAGCTATGTGATCAGAGAGATACACGAAGGAATCTGTGGAATTCATGCTGGCCCGCGCATGGTGGTTGCAAAGGCAATGAGCGCAGGCTACTATTGGCCAGGCATATACTTGGACGCTCTAAAGGAGATCCAAAAATGCAAAGCATGTCAGAGCTATGCGCCGAACACCATGCGGCCAAAGAACAACTTGATTCCAGTAACCTCAGCATGGCCTTTCCACAAATGGGCAATCGACATTGTGGGTCCCCTACCGCAAGCGCCTGGGCGAGTAAAATTTTTGGTAGTGGCAGTAGACTATTTCACAAAATGGGTTGAAGCCAAGCCACTAGCAAAAATAACAGCCGAAGCGATGAAGCAGTTTATCTGGAGCCACATCATATGCCGTTTTGGCTTGCCCATGGAAATTGTGAGCGATAATGGCAAGCAATTCACTGACAAGAAGATATCCAGCTGGCTCAAGGAATTGCGCATCAACCAAATTTTCGCTTCAGTTTATCACCCTCAGGGGAATGGACAAGTGGAACGCGCGAACCAAAGTTTGTTAAATGGGCTGAAGAAAAGGTTGGAGGGAGAATCCCATTCTTGGGTCGAAGAGCTACCTAATGTCCTGTGGGCACACATGACATTAAGCAAAACCAGCAATGGCGAATCCCCGTTCAGCCTAACCTATGGAACAGAGGCAATGATTCCAGCAGAAATTGGATGCCCATCCCATAGAGTACTCATGATGAACAAGATTGATAACGAGCGCGAAAGAAGGTTGGATCTCAACTTACTTGAAGGGCGCAGAGAGGCGGCTATCATCAGTGAAGCCAAATACAAGAAAAAACTGGAAAAATATTACAACCAGCGTGTGAAAGAATGCCACTTTAAGAAAAATGATTTTGTCCTTCGAAACAATGAAGCTAGCCGCGCGATACCCCCGGGAAAAATGTCCCCAAATTGGGAGGGACCTTATCAAGTCTTGGAAGAATTGGGAAAAGGCGCATACGCCTTAAAAGATTTGAATGGAAAGAAGATCCCGCGCGCATGGAACGCGGCACAGCTTAGAAAATGTTTCATGTAAAAATGTCAAGTTTGTAATCAAGGCTTTTTCAGCCATTATGAATAATGATACGCGCTATCTTCTCTTAATGTGGATTCTATTACCTTTTTGCATACATGTTTCACACTTCCCTTTATTAGTTTTGAGCAATATGACAACATTGTATTGACATCAAAACGAAATAAAAACGAAGTAAAACATACATGCGCGAGCTTCAAGCTCAAACGCGTTAACGAGTCTTAACTCTAAAACGTCAGGGCCTTAGCCCAATTCTATTACCTTTTGCATACATGTTTCACACTTCTCTTTATTAATTATGAGCAATATGACAACATGGTATTGACATCAAAACGAAATAAAACGAAGTAAAACATACATGCGCGAGCTTCAAGCTCAAACGCGTTAATGAGTCTTAACTCTAAAACGCCAGGGCCTTAGCCCAATAATGTGAGCCTTAGCTCAAATCACTCACAACATCCATCTTATATGCTGCGCAGCCTGACCATAAAACACCTAAACACAACTAAGGCAAAGCAAAATGCCAAAACATAGTTGTTAAGGTCTCAGGTTGGGGTCGCGCATGAAATTGTAGTGGATATCTGAGTAACACATTGACGCGTAAAGGCTAAAAAACTCATAATTCCATAAACGCGCGATAACGTCGCGCAAAAGAGGAATAATGAAAGCGCCAAGACACGTGTCAACATAATCAAGATATGGCAAAATCACTTACAATATGGCAAGGGTTAAGTATAATAAATTCCTTACAACCTTGCTCTTATTCCAACGTGCAAGCATATCTTATATTCAACAAGCAAACATGCGATATAAAGAGATGAATAGGAATGCGCAAGATGCGAAGAAGGGAAAAACAGAATTTCATTCAAAAGCATTGAAATTTACAAGTTTACAAGATGAGATACAAACTATAAATAAAAATAAAAAACATGAAGGGCTTCTCAAGTCTCCACGTTGACATCAGCCTCTTCATCATCCTCATCATCGCCCTCGGCATCTGGCGCAGCCTGCTCCTCGTCATCCCCAAACTGACCATAGTCAAGTTCTTCGTCTTGAATGGAGTCTTCTATCACGACACTGTCAGGAGCGGATCCTTTGGCCACGCCAGAGCCGCTAGCAACGCTAGCATTCGCCGCGCCATCATCGCCGCCGCCAGCCCCCTCGCACTCGTCAAGTAATTTCTTTAGCGCGACGAGATCGGGCTGGTCAGCAATCGCGGATATCTGCAAATCATAAGCGAAAATATGAGTACAAAAAGACTTAGAAAATAAGTCAAGGTAATCTCATTAAGGTTAAAATACCTGCGCAAGGATGGGAATGGGAGTATTCATATACTTCTCCCCCATCGCGGCCATCTCCGCGCAGGCAGCGGAGCTCTGATAAGGGTACTCGGATGGGTTCTTCTTCAGCATGCCATATTCATAGCCATCCGTAAACCCTTCAGCTCGCCCCACCAAGCGCGCGGCAGCGTTGCAGTCCATCACAAGGGCCTGAAACTCGTCTGAGTATTTCATCGCGAAAGCGCAACGAGTCATGCCCTGTGAGATGAGCCAGTGGCGATCCTGCGCGAGGCCAGCAACAGACGTCTCGAGGGCAGGAACCTGAGAGTTTAATAACTCAACAGTTTCCTTAGTCTTTTTCAGCTCCTCTTTGTCGGACGCTGCTGCCGCCAAGATTTCTTCTTTCTCCGCCCGCGCAGCATCAAGTGCTTCCTGGCTAGACGCTGCCGTCGCCAAGGCTTCATCTTTATCGGCCTGCGCGGCTGCCAGCTCCTTCTTTAGGCGCGCAACCTCACTCTCCAGTGATGATTTTTCAGTGATAGACTGGACAAGAGCTTGGTCACGCGCCTCCGCCTCAAGCTCCAAGTCGCGCGCTCGGCGCGCGTACTTGGCCGCGTCCGCCTCCGCCGCCTGCAGCTTCTCCCGCGCCGCCTAAAGCTCATGCCCGCGCTTCACGAAGGCGCTGTTGGCACTGGCTCGGTTCTCACTGAGCTCTGCTTGGAGCTTCTCAGCTCTTTCGCGAGCATCAGAAAGATGCCAAGCAGACACCTTAGCCTCTTGCTTGGCTTCCGCAAGAGCATCACGTACTTTTACGTAATCAGAGTGAAGCTCTTGGGAGGCAGCAATGAAGGCTGACCCAGCAAACATATGATCATTGAGCAGGTCGTCGCGAGCGCGGTCCTCCTGGAACTTCCTTTCAGATGGAGGCACAGCATGAGCCCAGAATTCCGCACACACCCCCATGGACTGAAATGTGCTGTCTTCAGTAATATTCCATCTCGGGCGGTAAGTGTGATCGGCTTCCTGCAAAAACAAAGAAATTATTTAAGTCATCAAAACTTTAAGATGGAAGTACGCGCAGCGAAGCAAAAAAGAAACAAAACCTGCGGGGATGAAGCAGAAAAGTCAGCGCCAGCCCCACGAGAAGGCTCCGCCGCGAAACCTCGTGGCGCTGCAGGGCTGGCGCGGGCGCCGTAGGAGTCTTCAGCATGAACCTCCTCATCCTCCTCTGAAATAGGCCTCTTCTCCTGCGACCTAGAGTCAAAATCAGTCTCGCGAGGAGGGCTGTGCGCAGGAGGAGGTGAGGGAGGTCTCGACGCCGCCAGGTCGGCGCGCAAAACGGCCTCCTGCTCCTTAGTAATCCCAATGAGGGGAGATTCATCGCTTGCAGGAGCAGGAGCAGAGCCAGCGGCGCTGGCGCCGGCGCCCGAAGTGCCGCCAAAAGCTTGTACGCCAGCTACGGCTTCTATGAAAAAATCAACAACAAGAAATGGTTACTGACTTGATCTAAAAGAAAGTCAGAAAATAAGAGCGCAATACGTACCTTGGCGCAACTCCGTTCGCGAAGCGAACATCGCCATGAAGTCCATTCTACCCTTCTTTGAGGGTAAAACGGGGGACTTCGAAGCGACCTCCGGCGCAGCCTCGGCATCTTGTTGCGCTGTCGCCGGCTCTACAAAAATTTGAGTGAGCAAAGATTCATTAGTAATTCTATCAGAATCGCGCTCATAGAACCATAAAAGATAAGCAAAGGATAAGCAAAATATACCTGTCGAAGGCGCAACACCACTTCCCTTTTCCGCCGCGAGAAGGGAGGAGGTAGCGCCACCATATCTCAAGTGGACAGGAGGTCTGCCCACTTTTTGAGGCAGGGAAGCCAAGGAAACCTTGGTGGTAAACCCCTGGGTTTTCCCAAATCCTCCCGCCTTAGTAGGAGGATCCTGAACAACAGGGGCATCATCCTTCTTCTGTTTCTTACTGGCCCCTGCGCCAGTTTTCCCCTTAGCTTTACGCTTTAGTTGGGGCGCCTCCTCCTCCTCCTCTTCCGCGAGAGCTCCAGCTCGTAGTTTTCGAGCGCATCTACAATACACACAACAGAAGTGTTAGCAAAATTTGGTATTATAAAGGAAAATGCATAACTACAAAGGCTTACCAGGCGCATCGCTATCGAAGACAAATCCCAGATCAACAGGGATGAACTTGTCATCAAAGCGATCAGGGAAACCAACCTCCCCAGCGCCGAGCGCGACGGATCCACCCTCCATGTGCTCATCATAGGCGGCATGGATATACTCCTTGGTGACTGCACAAAACAAGTCAAATGATATCAGCAAAAAGAATTATATTCGCGCAGAAGTAAAGCGATGAGAATAACTTACACAACCCGTCGACTTGGATAACGGGCTCGAGCGCGCTGTCCGCCCACCTCTTGCTCATACCAACCCCCACCAGCGCCTCCTCACAAATGTTCTTGGCGGGGGATGGTTCGGCGGTCAGCTTATTAACCCAGGCGCCAGTTGGGTTCTTGAGGACACCCACATCCGCAGGCGCAGAAGATATCGCGCGCATGGTCATACGGATGGGGATCACACCAGCCCTTATGTAAAAGAACCTCTCAGACCAGTCATGAAGGCTCTTGAATGAAACAGTGGAGCACTTCACCTTCTGACTGTGAGGAACAAATGAGAACCAAGAATCTTGGATCTTGGGCTTGTAAAAATACTGAAAGCGCCGAGGGGTGGGCTCCTCGCGCTGGGATTTGCACATGAACTCAAAGTGAGTCATGCGCACAAGTCCAAACGGATGGACTTGGGATATATGAATCCCATAAAATTTAAGCAGTGCACCCACAAACCTTGTCATCGGGAGACGAAGGTTGCAGTGGGTGAAAAAATGGCTATAAAGGGATATATAGCCGGTAGGCGGGTCCGCCGCCGTTTGCCCGGCCACAGGCAACATGCAGCCAAACAGAGGGGGAAAACCCTGAGAGGCGATGAGGCTGTCAAGATCGGCCTGCCTCAATTTGCAGGGGATTTCATTCCACCTCTTCACCGCCTTGGTCCTCCCTACCTCCTCCGATGAGACCTCAGCAGCCTTCTTCCCCTTGCCGGTCTTCTTCAATGTAGACATTACTAACGATTTTCTACGGCAATGGATGGGGGAGATTGTGTGGTCTGAACTATCAGACATACAAGTGTAAAAACGAACGGAGGATGCTTCTGAAGAACAGAAACCTAGAAGCAGAAAACGGTAATCGGAATAGAATGAAAGAAAGAAAAAGAGCTATGAATATTAAACAATAAGATGAAGGACAAAAAAACTCTAAGGGCTGGCTTTTATAGGCCCAGGAGAGAGAAAAATTGGTGCTGATCGGACTACACGCGCCCCCACTCGCAGGTCTAAGCCAATGCGAGCGCGACACGTGTCCCTGACACTGTGTGAGGGGACATGAAAGGAAACTATACGGCTGCTGCCAGAGTTCACGCGCCACCACTCGCAGGAATGGACCAACGCGAGCGCGACACGGGTCCCTAACAGCATGTGAGGGGACACGAAAGGCAACTGTAGCACCTCGAGCACACGAAAGGCCTGACACGTCTCCATCACTGGCCCACGTCAGCAACAACCAACCACGTACAGGGGCGATTCGTTTGAGACCAAAAGGATAGAATTTCGCGCAACGGTGAATAATAAGAAGAAAAAAAAACCACTACTAAAAAAAACAAACAGTTAAGTCTAATATCTATCTTGCCTCGCTCGCGCGAGACAAGACACACATTAGACTGGGGGGGCTTGAAGAGGTATGTACCCGCCTCAACACCGAGCAAGGCGGGTCAACCCACAAGATACAGACAAGTGACTTGAAATCAAGACATTATGAAGGCACAAAGCCAAAACCTATGCGCATGGCGCATATCACATATGCTCAGGCATCATATGCCCAGGCACCGCACATGCTCAGGCATCATATGCCCAGGCACCGCACATGCTCAGGCATCATATGCCCAGGCACCACAGATGCTCAGGCATCACATATGCTCACACATATCACATATGCGCGTGGCGCATCCGCGCGTGGCGCATATCACATCTGCGCATGAAACATCTGCGCGTGAGAATAAAGAGAAGACCTCGCGCATCCTCAGGATAGGCGCGTATCACACATGCACATAATCAACCTCGTCCTTATCCAAATCAGGATTAGGGCAACCTTGATTGTGCACGTCAGACAACCTTCCAGAAGGTATCTTTTTAAAGAATAAGAATATGCTGATGCTGACAGCTGCCAAATGAAAGGTGGACAACTCAGCATAACACATGTGCTACCACGTGATTACAACCAATGAGAAAGCACCAGGTGTCCCAGAGGACACGTGGCGCGGAGCAATTGGAGGAGGCCAACAAGGCTGAGCCCAATCAGTGGAAACCCTAGCACTATAAATACAGCATCAACTCCATAAGGAAGGATCATCATAACACATTCATTCACATTCAAGCATATTCAATTACATTCACTCACAGACAGTTACATTCAGTAACACTCTCAATCACAGGAAACTACAGAGTATTCAGCTATTAAGCAATACTCACCAGATTTCCTGACTCTCACATTATTATCTTCTCCTACAGATACTTATTCTCACACCGGAGGGTTACCCCAAAGAGGACCCCTCTGTCCCTTTCTGAGGGGTAAGTTGACGGTGCTGTTCATTTTGTAGGTGGGAGAACACAGATCCAAGAAAACCATCGGTGAAGAAACATAATCACACCCGAGGAAAGTAGATCGTTACCAGTGAGTCGATCCACGTTTCTTCAAAAACCTTATTTTATGTTATCCGAATATTATAATACCGGCCATTCAATGTATTGTGTTGGGTTCAAATGAATCAAGTCGCCAACCATTTCTCATTTTAAACTACTAACTAAACTAAACTAAACGTCGTTTCAACTCTTTCAAATCATGCATGGCCATGGGCATATACTAAAATCATGGGGCTGAGACCTCAATGGTAACGAAATTAAAGTTTTAGTTGACACCTCACTATTTTTTCTTTATTTACGTTTTTTACTATCGGATAAGTATTTAGAAGACATGATTTCTGAAAATGAGCATAGTAATTTATACAATTGAAATATGAAATTAAAGATTGAAACATAAACAAATGCATTAGTTCGCAAAATCAAACAATCCTAAAAATGAAATTTATAAAATTTGAGCGTCAATGATTAGTCCCATTATATTCATGCTGCTTAACATTGATTAGCCTGAAATATGAACTTAGGGAAATTGTGATCAGTCACCACACGTATGCTAAACTAATTCAGAGTTTCCCTTGGTTCGCTTACTAAACTGTTAGTTTCGAATATAATATAATATTGCTATTCAAGTATTCGCTAAACAACATGTTCCTAAACAGAAAGTGGGAATGAGCGCGACCGAACTGCTCATGTTACAACATTTAGGGATGTCTATTTTTATTTATTGTTTTGTTTAATGTTAATTGGTTTCAAGAAAATTTTTTTAAATGGGCTTATTTTAAACAAAATTGGGTTTAAATTTTGTAAATGTGCCTAAACTATATTTACTTTAAACATAAAATCGGTTCTTAAGTTACATCTATTCTTTTTTTTAAAATAAAATTATATATATATATAATTTAAAAAAAACACCTTGAGCTCCATGAAAGACTGGGCCTTAATTAGGCAATCACCATCTCCTCTCTTCCCATGGGTCAGGCCTACAGCCATGCTAGATTAGTGAAATGTTTCTCATGTTTACATGAGAGAAATTTTCATTTTCAAACTCATGACAAAGCTTATTCGAATCTTTCTTTGGTTTTTTAAGTAAATTCAATTAAATAAATTATTTAATAAGACCAAAATCAGCAACATAGGATGACTTATAAAATCTAGTTGGATATAAGAAAACTAGATTTTGTTATATTTAAAAAAAAGTGATTCCATTTCATTGTAACAAAGGTGAGTTTCTTTTTAGTATAAACAATGTTTTTAACATATTTTTTGAAAAACAAACTTTTGTTTTTTATAACGAGTTCTACTGATAAAAATTGAGCCTGATTTCTTGTATTTAAAGTTCTATTCGTTACATGACACAAGCTTTAATGATTATGAATATGTATGATGGGGAAATTAGTTAACGTACAAATGAAATTAATGTGTTAATTGTGAAAATTAAGTAGGGTAATTATAAATACAAATAGTGTAATTATGTAATTACATATAGAGTAATTATGTAATTACTCTATAATGCAATTGCATAATTACTCTACCTGTATTTATATAATTACTCTATTTGATTCTTACAATTAGCACGTTAATTTGATTTGTATTTGATCCAAACCCTATCTATAAACTTAACCTTGTATGCTTATATTACACATAGTATAACTATAAGTTGGATCCATTATAGATATGTTTTACTAAGCTTAAGCAACTATATACGTGTCTGCAGTGACTTGTAGCAAATCATAACACTTTTTATTTATCAATAATATACTATATTTTTAGGTCTTCAAAACACAATAATCATGCATGCTTCTACTCACTTTTAAACTTACGTACATTTTAATTTTTAAGTAAGACTACACATGTACTTGGTCAAAACGCCAAAGTGGTGGCGTGGTGCCGACTACAGTCCATGTTATTACATATTTAAATAATAACTTTTGGTGCATCATTTCTTTCCATAAAGATGCGCATCTAAATGGACAAAGCGGACCTCCTTAAATCCCATTCCTCTTCTCTAAAGTTAAGTAAAGTAGGAGGATAAGACTTCGATCTGACGTGTGAAACAACAGGAAAATGATGATTCTTGTCAAAACCATGTGTAAAGATGGCAAATCCACGATCAAATAAACAAAACACTTTACACAAAATATGTTTAATGTACGTATAGGCACTTCAATCTCGTGTAAAATTACCGATTAGCCCCCATAAACTTTTAATCTTTTAAGTAAGTGAATCAAGAACACAAACTTTTAATAAGAAAACGACGAACATAAAAAAACTTAATTAAACATATACATTGAACCTAGGGTATATATAAACTCACAGTTCTAATCCTATACTACACAATTTGAATAAAAAACAAATAGGATTAAATAAAATAAGACTAACTTATCTTATAATAATAATAATAATTAATTATTATATTAAATATTCTTCAAGATTTTAGAGGCTTTCAATCTAGTTTGGTGCTGGACACATTTAACACTCCCTCTCAACACCAAACTTCTTCTAAACATGATAGTATGACACACACGAAGCATCTCGATTCGAAACAACCCGCGACTCAACACAACAGGTCACGTCGTCTTTTGACATCGGCTCAAATGTTAAATTCCAACACTCCATCTAGATTCTTGTTCCTCCAAGGTCTTTCACGGTCCCGTGCGTTGCTATTGCTTTTTCTTTAGCGACTTCTTGGTAAATCATCATGGCATCCACATTAATTTGCCTATCCAACTTTAATGTGGTTAAGCCAGTAACCATAAGTGGCTTATCCACTCCTAATCTACTGCCATTCACTGGAATCATAGAAAAAATAACATTCCATACACTTAGCTCATCCACGGTAGTATAATCTCCTTAAACATCAGCCCAACAAATAGGCCTTGATCATCTTTGACGCTATCATATGAACAGTTAAACATACAGTTCATACACGTTGATACAACACTGATATTTGAAATTATTGAACGTCATATCCCATTTGTTCGGCTGAAGACTTGGTCAAACATTGAAGATTAGAGACGTTGAAGGCTGTTACAACATGATTAAGACAAAGATATGCAATCCGTAACCACTCCAGAATCCTCGCCAGGGCAATTAATGCTCATTATTGCTAGTTATTATTAAGTTATCCTTCTTGTAACTATATATAGAAGCTGTTTAGATCAGACACATCACACGCATCATACCACACATTATTGCACTCATAGCAGCGATCAAGCACTTCCAACACTTGTAATCATCGCTTTTTATTAATATAATCGAGAGTCAGTGGGATAGTTTTCCCCTCTAAGGTTTTTTTTGCCAAAGATCCTCTAAGGATTAAGGGTTTTTTCTCGCAAAATCGCCGTGTCACATGTACCATTTACTTACTATTTTGATTACATATTCAAGCATCCTGCCTTACATACAAAGTTTGGTTACTTGATTATCCTTTTGTAATTTTTGACCAATACAGTTTGGCGCCCACCATGGGGGCAAGTCGTGCTTTACACATTCCAGTTTTAGTATCCGTGATCGTTCATCATCACCAATAACATCTCAGTTGAAGCAGTCATCGTCTCCAACCAAGTCGACTCATCCGTCAACTCAATCTACGAGTGTGGGTCTAAACCAATCTTTAGCATTGATGCCACCACCCTCAAAAAGGCCGGATAGCTCAGCAAAGAATACATCTACTTGTTAGTTGGTTAAATAACCACCAGTTAGTTATATAACCCTAGGTAGTTAATTAACCGCTATTATGTTGTGTATAAATGTGATGCCGATGTAAACAAATGATTGTGTTTTGTTCGATCAACACAATTTCGTGTTTAGCTTTTCAATCCTTGTTCTTCTTCTTGTTATGGATTATTTGGTTGAATCATGATTTCCAATCATGAAAAGAAAAGTTGATAACTAAATATATTTTTGTTGAAGATGAACTTAGAGAACTAATTAGAGTAGAGTGGATATATAACGGGATACAAAGATCCTAAAAGTGTAAAGATTTTGTTTGCTTTTAAGTCTTTTTGTTAAAGTATATATGCGTGTTCAAGATATGAGTAATAGCTGTATCCAGCAATATTCCGTCTCATAGAAGATGATGCAAGTTAACACGGTTTCCTTTACAACTGTTCGTGCATGAAAATATATAATGGTCGACACGAAAATCTTACGAGCCCAAAGGCAATTGTTTTATGTTTGCTTTCTTTCTTTCTTTTTCAAAAGTTGATGTTATAAGAATTTGACTAGTCGTGAAAGGAAAGTTAAAAGGCACATATTTGTTTTGAAAAACGTTGTTTCCGGGAAGATGGCGTCAATAGCCTCTTTTAATGTAATGCTTGTATGTATTAAATTATTAATTGTTATGTTATTTTTGTATTCTTGTAAAAGTGCGGATATTAGTATTTTTTTTTTCACTTTAAACATGGTTTATGGATAAGAAGCCAACACTCCCATCCGTGGACAAGTTTGTAGGCACAAACCCCACTCGTCGGGCAAACGACTAGCTACAACGTGGAAGTTTGCCGCTGCACGCTTTTTGCATTGCCACATAGACGGACGACACCCACAAACCTAACGTTGTGGGTGCTTGAAGGGGTATGCACCCGCCTTAACATCGAGCGGGGCGGGTCAACCCACAAGATATAGACAAGAGGCTTGAAATCAGGATGTCATGAAGACACAAAGCCAAAACCTATGCGCAAGCGCATAAAACATCTGCGCGTGGCGCATGTCACATATGCGCAAGCGCATGAAACATCTGTGAGAATAAAGAGAAGACCTTGCGCATCCCCGGGATAGGCGCATAATGTTAAATACTTAAATTAGTATATATATATATATGCATTTTGCATGATATTAAAATTAATAATATCCTACCGATATCTCACTGCGATAACTGATATTTCATATATGCATTAACTGCTTAGATCTTCGCAACATAACTACATAAGTCTACCATCAACAACTTCTTTTAAATATCTTAAAGTAGTCAAAATTTTATGGGACCTAGAAAGTATGTGTAAAGAACTAAAGATTGATAAAACTGACGATCTAACGACCCCTTTACACGATGTATAGAAAGTAATCGTTCACCATATGGTTGGTAGAAATTTACCAAATTGCCCCCATGACACTTCTATATAACACTCCTTCATGAAATCAAACTTCCATACCATTTCTCATCCAGAAACAACCACCTACTACTCTTATATAGTAATATCTATTTCCTAAGAAATGGCGATTGCAACCGACCTCAATTGCGTCACGACCACCATTGAAGGAAGACCATCCAACTTCTCTGAATGTTCGTCGCTTTCATCCGTCTCTGTCTCTCTGATGACGGAGAGTTTACACGAACGAGCAGTGGCAAAGGCAGCATAAACCGGAGCCGGAGCAGGAAGTGGAAAAAGATAATGAAAAAGTTGGTTAAAGAAAGCAAGAAAAGCTTCTATGGGTCTTCGAAGCCTTCGGTATTCTCTTACGATGCCGCTAGTTACTCCCTTAACTTCGACGACCGGAATTACGACGATGAATACTATTTATATCAATCCAGATGCACGTCTCGATCAAGTATGCTCGTAATAAGTTAGTCAGTGTGACACATCGTGTACAGCCTAGTTAGTGTGATTTATTTGTTATGTGAATTGATTTCAGCTTCATGCGATTTTTTTATGTATTGAAATGGATATCATATTATTAATTGAAGATCCACTACCTATAGACAGTCGGTTTAAAATTCACTGTCAAAACGTTTCCTTTTGTTGTATACTCCATCCGTCTCATTAAAAATGTCCATATTTCTTTTTTTATTTGTCTCATTACAAATATCCATTTTTAAAATTTATTAGATAATTTCTAAGTTTACCCTTAAGCATAGACAACTAGCATTAATAAACAATATGGTGGACCCATTTTTCAAGGGCATTATTGTCATTTGGTTAGCAAAAAAAGTAATCATTCACCTTAAACTTTGAGTTTTTCAAACTAAGACACTTTGACCGGGACGAAGGGAGTATTAGTTATTGATTATATTGTTGGTATGAAACGCTTTTAATTTTACACGTGTTATGTTCATATTAGTTTTTAATTAGGCACGCAAACCCGAAGCTGTCGGGTAAAACAAAAATTTGAGACCAGTATTTGAGTATAGAACTAGTTTTAACTTTTTCGCCGTTGTTAACTGAATATTCACACTTTTTTTAATCTAACATACTCGTAAACATTTTTTTTTATTTTTATTTTTTTGTTGAGTAATAAAATAATCAACTAATTCATCATTTTTATTTTAGTTTTTATATTTTAAAATTTCTTTACTAATAAAGTTATATAAAATTAAAATTGTAAATAACACATTTGGCAGTGGCGGATATAGACTACAATCTTAAGGGTAACGTTCAAAAATTTTTTTTTACCGTATTTCATACAATGTAAACGAATTTTTTTTACCGTATTTCATACAATAACCAAGTCTTTTTTACGATATTTCATACAATAGTTTTTTTTTAACTTACCTTTGGAGTGATATCATCATTTCTTGTAATTTTTATTTAAAAAGATTGTTAATAAGACTTGTTGTTTCATCTTCCAAGTTCTCTAATTTTAAAATGAAGAAAATTTAAAACATAAATCTATAATCAATTTTAATTTACACAAAAACCCTAAATCACTAATCAATTACAATTTATATATTACTTAATTTAGTTCTCCTTTACTTGTAACCAATTTTAACAAATATTAAAACATAAATGACGACAAACAAGTTTTCATCAAATTTATAAAAATTCGTTACATTTTCTCTTCTTTTCAATGTATATGTTAGTTCCTATTAGGCTAGACGGTGAGTTTGGTGCCGGCGGTGAACACCACCCCAGCCAGCTTGGTGCCGCCCAGCAGTGAGTTTGTTGTGGAATTTTTACCGCTGAATATGCCGCTGACTTGAAGATTTTGTATATATTTAAAACACAAAATTAATATTGGTTGAAGTGATGGTTACGTGAGGCTGTAGGTGTGGATGAATGCCTGGTTTGTTGAACCCAGAAAATGAAGAAGATGAGAAAATGTTAGGGCTTTTTTTTTTTTTTTTTTTAATATTTAGACATAAAAGAAGGCTTGATAAAAGAGATGGGCTTGAATGTGTGAGATAAATGGGCTTGAATGCCTGGTTAGTTATACAAGTATAATTTTAGTTATAAATTAATATTTTTTATATTTATTAATTATAAATCAATATCTTTAGTTAATTAGTTGGTTATAGGTTAAATTTTAAATTAATCATTATTATTGTTATTATTAATTTTATTTTTTAAAAAGGGAGAAAAGTGGTGAATTGGTAACCATTTCCATCGTATTATGGATGATAGTGAAGGGGAGTAAGGGATGATGTGACGCTGACGTGTCACAGTAAATTGAGAAGCAAAATGATAACCACACCTGATAGCCTTAGGCACATGAACCCGAATCCTTTGGTTGAAACCAAAATTCAGAACATGTATTCGGGCATGGAATTTTAATTTTAAATCTTTTTCGCATTATCAACTTAATATTATATATTAGCTCAATATTCACACATTTTTAATGAACATACCTGTAAAAAACTTTTTATTTTATTTTTCCATTGAGTAATAAAATAATCTATTAATTCACCATCTTTTAGTTTTTTATGTTTTAATTAAATCTTGTTTGTTATAGTCATATAAAATAAAAATAATAATAAATGTTTTTACATACAATTATTAACTAACGAGTACATACGATACTGAGATGTAACCATTCGACAAATATATGACGAATATTGAGCCGACTATGTCAATGCTTTACAATATGTTATAAAACTAAGATTATTAATATGGATGTGATTTCTTTGTCATCTCTCGATTATCTTGCCGAGTATTTAATTAACGTGGTTTTATGATATGTCAAATGTATGAATAAAGTTCATGATCAACAATTATGCCAGAATCTCATTACAAACTCACATGGATTGTGTGGCATGATCAACAATTAAGCCACACAAATTTGTATGAATTGGATTCTATGAAGAATATTGTCTTCAAGTCCAATTATGTTAATCAAATCACGATTACTTATATATATATAGGGTTAGGTTAAAATAAAAACCCACTTGAGTTGTGAAAACTCTAGAAAACCATTCTCAACCACATGTTTTTAATTAAAGTTTAAATCTTGTGATACACAATTAAAGTTAATAAAAAATATAAATATATATATAACATTTTCTCTCTCCTGAAAACATATATAAAAATTAGTAAAAAAATGTTAAAAAATAGCAAAAAAATGTTTTTTTAATTTTTCGATGTTTTGTATTAAATGTAACAACATATATTACGTGTGTAACAAAAAAAAAGAAAAAAAAAGAAAAATGAAGTTACATAGGGTTTTCATTTTATACTTCCCATATATATATATATATATATATATATATATATGTCTGTGTGTGTGAGAATCTAGTTCTCAAGGCGAGCATACAAGTGCATGTTTGGTTGATTAATTACTACCATATAATCTCTCTTAGAGGTGGCAATATGAATTGGTAGGGTTGGATTTGGGTGATCGGTTAGAATGAGTTTGTGTCAGGATGGATTTTTAAATTACTGATTAATGTCGAAAGGTCAATCAAAAACATTTATAAAATACCTTTACTAGCAAGGGCAAGTAAGGTGTCTAATCCATAGGGAATCAGTCGAAAGTGCTAATCAAGTTCAATACTTAGTAATAATTATGTTAAGCGGACAGACGATGTCAAGCAAGTTGAAAATTAATTTGGTTGTAAAACAATTTAAGAAAACAGTGACTACACTTCAGTTTCAAGTAATGCAATGAACTGATTGATGATAATTTTTATACCAATTGGGAAATCACATAGACATGATTCGTTTATTAGAATAGATAAATGATTACTAGACACAATAGTTTGGTTATGATGATTCATAAAACTTAATCCGAAGAATTGACACAACTGAACACGGTCTATCTAATTACCAGTTCATTAATACAAAACAAAGCATCTATCAATGATTAATGGTAAACGGTTCAATGACGATAAGAACTTAATCCTAAATGTTGATGAACACAAACCAGATAATTGATGATAAACGAAAGTCCCAAAAACACAACTGTTTAATCAGTTCCAATAAACATATAGATTCAATCAACCAAAAGATTAATCAAACTAAATCCCAATACATGTAATGTTCATAAAAATAATTAGTTTATATGCAAACCCTACACCTGAAGTGGTCACGAGTGGTTTAGCCTTGCCTCTTGATGTGTGGGTGAAATATTGTGTGTTAAGTAAGTTATATCATGCATTTTGTGTGTTTATATGTCTTGGACACGATTACTTTGAGTGGTTTTACGTTTACAGGTGAGCGGAGCTTAAAGGATCTTAAAGGAGCTAAATTGGAGCTTATGAGATGGAGTGGAAATGAAGATTTTATTGCATGGAATGATAGAGAATTTGAAGACGAAGACGTGGCCGAAAACGGGGCATAAATCGGAGTTCAAACGAAGAAGTTACAGCCGAAACACCATGGTGGGTGACAGGCCCACCATAGCCTACGGTGGGACTGCCACCTGTAAGGCCCCGTTCCTGGTAACCCTACTTTGGTGTTGGATTTACTCATAAACACAGTTCTAAAATCAGAGTTAACAAAAACTTTCGCGGAATAATTAAAACTTCATGCATTACATTACAAAACATCAAATCATATCTTAACATACAAGTTATCTTTTCATAAACATTAACATAAAATAGTCATGACACTTCTTTATAGATGCCAGTCTCTTTAGCTCGTGCTATGTGTCCCTCCTCAAGCCAGCTGCCTCAACCTATTTGCCTGCGTGCATACTAAAAGTCAGCTACCCTGAGTGAGTTCTAGTTAATCAATTAACATAAATTACATTCATACCATACTCATACGTATCCGGAGATACGTATTCATACCTTATTTACTATCACTTCTTTCATACATACATGCATACGTTCTTACATACTTTCTTTCATAAAACCCTATGGTATACCATAAGCTATTCTATCTCAGACATCATAGATATTGGAAGGGTCTGGTCCCTAACATCACAGATATTATAAGGGTCTGGTTCCTAATATCACAGATATTATAAGGGCCTGGTCTCTAACATCACAGATATTATAAGGGTCTGGTCCCTAATATCACATATATTATAAGGGTCTGGTCCCTGACATCACAGATATTATAAGGGTCTGGTCGCTACTATCTCGAATAACCTTACCACCGTACCTGTCTTATGTATATAATATATATACATGATCATACATATAATCATCATATAATAATAACATTCCATATATAGTCATACACGCATCATACACTTACCATTCAAGTAAATCTATTAACTATCACATGGGAGTATGTACACAGCCCCGAAAACATAACAGATAGGGGGGGGGGGGGGCTAGAACTCACCTGGAGTCGGTTTCTCTCGCTGTTAACGGTAATGCCCTTCCTTAGTTGTGCACGGCTAACTGTACAATACATTACGCGTGTTAATTATCCATTACTACTACTTCCTACATCTAAGTTAATGAAACCCACAACTAACGGGGTTCGGGGGCAGCGCCCCTGGTAGCGGGGTCTAGGGGCGGCAGCCCAGCCCCTAGCAGGGTCCAAGGGGCAGAGCCCCTGCTGGGAGAATTTCGCCAAATATAAGTCATTAAACATGATCATTACGTGCTTTTAAAGTACAATTACACTACTGACTTGATCATCCACGCTGTTAGTCATATGGGGTCCCCGTGCTCGGGTCTCATTACCATTAAGAAACGGACCACACGGGACACGTCATATGTAAGACCTACAGATGAATTCGTGCATACTCACCTATGGAGATGGACTTTGGGGTGTTGCTTGATAACGGATGTATAGCATGTAGTGGGGGCTATTTGCTAGTTAGTTACATAATTGTACCTTAGTCGTATCTAATTGCCATTCTGGTAGACTTTGATGCTTAAGTTTAGGTTTTGGTTCAATAAAAAAATCCATGATTGTTTTAGCTATTACATATGGGCTTAAAATGGTACACTTGGTTGTGCATAGTTTTGATCATCTAGCTCTAAGGTTTAAGTCAATTTGGGGTGGTCTGGCTCGGTAAAGCATACTGAAGCATGGTAAGGCGGCTTCAGAGCTTTGACGTGTGGGTTCCATTTAATCGTATAAACTAATGAAATTGTCACGCCTTATTTATCCCGGTAAGTATTAGGGTATGGGTTTAAGTGGATAGCAATATCGGTAATCGCGGTTTTTGTGTTATTTGTTGATATTCAAAATATAATTTAATTATTTAGTAAAAAACAGTTTCCGGTTCTGATTTCATTGTTCATCTTTTTCGGGACGAAAAAGGATAAGTGTGGGAATGTGATGTGTGGGTGAAATATTGTGTGTTAAGTAATTTATATCATGCATTTTGTGTGTTTATATGTCTTGGACACGATTACTTTGAGTGGTTTTACGTTTACAGGTGAGCGGAGCTTAAATGATCTTAAAGGAGCTAAATTGGAGCATATGAGATGGGGTGGAAATGAAGATTTTATTACATGGAATGATAAAGAATTTGAAGACGAAGACGTGGCCAAAAGCGGGGCATAAATAGGAGTTCAAACGAAGAAGTTACAGGCGAAACACCATGGTGGGTGACAGGCCCACCATAGCCTATGGTGGGACTGCCACCGTAGCCTATGGTGACCCACCATAGCTTACGGTGGGACTGCCACCGTAAAGCAGAAGATGAAGACCGTAGGCTACAGTCCGGTGGTGTGACCGTAGCTTACGGCCGCCTGGGCGGAAAAACGCAATTTTTAAGTTTTTTCTTCCATATTTAAGCCCGGTTCAACCCTATGCCGCCTATCCTTCATACCCTAGCCCCCTTGGACGATTTTGGGGCTATTCTTCACCATTCTAACACCTCCCAATCACCATAATCATCCATGGTTTCATCCTTCCAATCCATAATCGAGCTAATCATGATGAAGAGGCAAGGCTAAACCACTCGTGACCACTTCAGGTGTAGGGTTTGCATATGAACTAATTATTTTTATGAACATTACATATATTGGGATTTAGTTTGATTAATCTTTTGGTTGATTGAATCTATATGTTTATTGGAACTGATTAAACAGTTGTGTTTTTGGGACTTTCGTTTATCATCATTATCTGGTTTGTGTTCATCAACATTTAGGATTAAGTTCTTATCGTCATTGAACCGTTTACCATTAACCATTGATAGATGCTTTGTTTTGTATTAATGAACTGGTAATTAGATAGACCGTGTTCAGTTGTGTCAAATTTTCGGATTAAGTTCTATGAATCATCATAACCAAACTATTGTGTCTATTAATCATTTATCTATTCTAATAAACGAATCATGTCTATGTGATTTCCCAATTGGTATAAAAATTATCATCAATCAGTTCATTGCATTACCTGAAACTGAAGTGTAGTCACTGTTTTCTTAAATTGTTTTACAACCAAATTAATTTTCAACTTGTTTGACATCGTCTGTCCGCTTAACATAATTATTACTAAGTATTGAACTTGATTAGCACTTTCCACTGATTTCCTGTGGATTCGACACCTTACTTGCCTTTGCTAGTAAAGGTATTTTATAAATGTTTTTGATTGACCTTTCGACATCGATCACCTATTCATCATGATTAGCTCGATTATGGATTGGAAGGATGAAACCATGGATGATTATGGTGATTGGGAGGTGTTAGAATGGTGAAGAATAGCCCCAAAATCATCCAAGGGGGCTAGGGTATGAAGGATAGGCGGCATAGGGTTGAACCGGGCTTAAATATGGAAGAAAAAACCTAAAAATCGCGTTTTTCCGCCCAGGCGGCTGTAAGCTACGGTCACACCACCGTAGGTTACGGTGGAGACCGTAGCCTACGGTCTCATCTTCTGCCTTACGGTGGCAGTCCCACAGTAAGCTATGGTGGGTCACCGTAGGCTATGGTGGGCCTGTCACCCACCATGGTGTTTCGTCTGTAACTTCTTCGTTTGAACACCGATTTATGCCCCGTTTTCGGCCACGTCTTCGTCTTCAAATTCTCTATCATTGTATGCAATAAAATCTTCATTTCCACTCCATCTCATATGCTCCAATTTAGCTCCTTTAAGATCTTTTAAGCTCCGCTCACCTGTAAACGTAAAACCACTCAAAGTAATCGTGTCCAAGACATATAAACACACAAAATGCATGATATAACTTACTTAACACACAATATTTCACCCACACATCAATTAGAGAGTATGATGAGTATGGGTCAAGATGGGTAAAGTTAACCTATCTTAACCAAAGTAAATATTAAAATACAAAGTGTTTCAAGAACCCTTCAAAAAAATTAAAAAAAAAACAATAACTCAAAATATAAATAAAAAATGCAAAATGTAAAAAAAACTAAAATGTTTTCCCCGTCGTCATCGGTTTCGATTTCTCGGTTTCGATTCGTTTTCGTGGGTTTTGTTTGAAATTAAATTGTATAGAGCTTGTTTTAGTCCATTCTAACCTATAACAAAAAATCATTAGCATTTTCCCAACCTATCTTGAACATCTTGCAAAACTCTTTTAATCCATGCTGACGATCATTTCAATTTTAAAAGTTATCCATATTAACTCAAAACAACTCATTTGAGTTTCTTTTGCCATTCCTAATCTCTCTGTACATATACAATTAGAGTTAACTTAGTCAACTCAAACCTCAACTAATTTAGCCATATCACATATTATGAGATAAATTAATTAAAAAATTTAACCACTTGTTGTACTCGAAACTCGAAAGGTACATGTAATTTGGTGTATCTAATGTCTATCTAAAAGTATTGGTCTACGGAATTTACCTGCATATGAAATCTGAATATCAGAACTTCTATAATTATCGAAATTAACGACATTGACGTCAATTTATCTAATGAGAAAGCTTAGCCTGATCAGTGAGACATTGAGGCCGTGATATGAGATTAAACAGCACGTGTGAAGAAAAAGTTCAAAATATGAGAAAGCTTAGTCTGATCAGTGAGACACTGAGACTGTGATATGAGATTAAACAGCACGTGCGAAGAAAAAGTTCAAAAGATAGTTATAAATCTATGAAATTAACAACGCTGACTTCAATTTATCTAATGAGAAAGCTTAGTTTGAAATGGAAGCATATATTCAGTTAAGTATTTCTTCAAAATTCCAACTTGATGTGTGGGTGAAATATCGTGTATTAAATGAGTCATATCACATGTTTTATGAGTTTATATGCTGGAAACACGATTACTTTGTGTGCGTTTACGATTACAGGTGTGCGGAGCTTAAAGGATCTAAATTGGAGCATATGAGATGGAGTGAAAATGAAGATTTTATTGCATGGAATGATAGAGAATTTGAAGACGAAGATGTGGCCGAAAACGGTGCTTAAAACGGAGCTATAACGAAGAAGTTATGGGCAAAACAGTACGGTGGGCCAGTCACCGTAAGGCAGTGGCTGATGACCGTAGGCTACGGTCGTCTGGGCGGAAAAATACGATTTTTTTGGGTTTTTCTTCCATATTTAACCCCGGTTCAACCTTAGGACGGCTATGCTTCATACCCTAACATATTTGGGCGATTTTGGGGCCATTCTTCACCATCCTAACACCTCTCAATCACCATAATCATCCATGGTTTCATCCTTCCAATCCATAATCGAGCTAATCATAATGAAAAGGCAAGGCTAAACCACTTGTGACCACTTCAGGTGTAGGGTTTGCATATGAACTGATTATTTTTATGAACATTACATGTATTGGGATTTAGTTTTGATTAATCTTTTGGTTGATTGAATCTATTTGTTTATTGGAACCGATTAACAGTTGTTATAAATGTTTATAAATGTTTTTGATTGACCTTTCGACATCGATCACAACTCGTAAAGGTAATTTATAAATGTTTTTGATTGACCTTTCGACATCAATCACAACTCGACCCGAGCTACTTGTTATATCTACTAGAATGATTTCAATTATCCCACAATCCAATTTAAAAGCAGTACGTAATAGGCGTTGAGATTATTTTTTCATCAACGTTAGACCATTATGATCCTCTGGTTCACAACTTCACTCTTTTAACCTACATTCCCAATTTTAATCTCTTACACTTTATTCCTTATATATGCAAAAGATAGTAATCTAAAAGCCCAAGACAATACCTCCTCTTATCTGCTAGCTTTTAGGCTGTTTTTTTAAAGTATATGTACATTAAGATCAGATTTATGACGTGTATCCAACAATCTTCCTTTACATAAAAGTACTAGAGAATGATGTTAGTGTAATTTGCTTTTGGTAGTTTGTGCATGCATGGGAACGGTGGAAACACGTCGATCTTAAAACTCCAAGCTAGGCATATAAACTTTATGCTTTTATGTTGTTTGTAAAATTTGACGTTAGAAGATAATATTTGACTACTTAAGGAACTTTAAGAATGTTGAATGCTCAAAGGAAGATCTGTCTTTTGAATAACATTGGATAAGATGTCGGCAACAATTTCTTCAACTATTATATCATCTTAGAGCATCCACAATGTTAAACCCATACAAAGTACTACATTAGTGCCACATTAATTGTAAAGTTTTTTCAAAAAGCCTTATTTTCTTTCACAACATCAGACCTCTACAAACACTATTTAAATTTTATTAAAATTGTCTGTATAATGTGTGTATGTATATATATGTATGTATGTATGTATGAGAGAGAGAGAAAGAGAGGGAAAGAGAAGAGGGTTGTTCCCACTTCCTTGTCCCCCTTCTCGTTTGCAGGCACAAACCATCCTCACCCGAACTTTGCTCTATATCACTGGACATCATTGCCTCTTCTTTTGTTGTGTGCCATGTTGGAAGGACGGCGCCTAGAACCTTAGCATTACACGTGCTCTTAGACTAATGTTTGTGTACATGAATGTAGAAAGTGTCTCATTTTTGCAATATAAATATCATTAAATAGCCTACTTTCAAAGTTTATATCATACATGAAAACAATTTAGACTAACCTTACAATAATTTATAATCGATATAACTTATAAGTGATTTAAGAAATTATTTTTAATTTGTAAAAATCAAAAATGTTTTAATATTGATGTATATTACACAAAAATCACATCCATTTATAGTTTGGCAACTCAAATTTGTAAAAATTAAACAAAAATTTAGTCAAGATATCATGGGACCAGCATTATGTGTAAAGATTGAACACTGACGATTGTACACGATGTATTCAAAGTGAATGCTTTCCAAACTTGTTAAAATTACCATAATACCCCCATGCGACATCTATAAAACCCCGTTCGTCCACTCAAACTTCCATATCATTTGTTATCTCCAAAAACAAACTACTCGTATACCTCATGGCGACCGCAACTGACAACATTTGCACCATAGACACCATTCAAGGACGACCATCTAACTTCTCTGAATGTTCGTCGCTTTCATCCGTCTCTGACACTGGAGAGTTTACACGAAATAACAGTGGCAGACCCCGGAAATGGAAAAAGCTTATGAAAAAGCTGGTTAAAGAAAGCAAGAAACGTTTGTATGGATCTTCGAAGCCTTCGGTGTATTCTTACGATGCCGTTAGTTACTCCCTCAACTTTGATGACGGGAATAGCAGCGATGATTATTATTCATATCGAGTTGGATGTTTGTCCCAGGTTTTAGTTGAATGATCTTGAGGTTAGTCAGCGTGGCGGCATCATGCATGTATATAGGCTATAGTAGAGATGGTGTCATTTGTTGTATGAGTTGTGAGATACGACTTAGATCTTGTAGATGATTAACCATATATATAGGTGTCAAAGCAGTAGAAATAGTCAATTTGTATTTTAGACGTGTAAATCAAGTCTAAGGATTTGGAAGTTTACAAGATATATGAATAATATGACAATGATATTTTGTTGAATATCAACTCTTTTAAGGTGTTTTTAATTCACGGATAAAATATTTAAGTAAAGAATTATAATTAATTTGAAGAAGTTGTATTTGAAATTGAAATTAAAATTGAAAATTTAGGATTTTGAATCCGGATGGAATTTGAATTTCTAATGATTTTAGATTTTTTTGTAACTAAAATAATTAAAGTAAAACTGTTATTTCCGTTCTTCAGATTTGGTTAATTATGCCACTTTTGTCTTTTTCTATTTTTTTTTTTTTTTGATAATAAGAGCCTTTGAGGTTTCACGACTCATGTTAGTTTCTTTCAAATCGTTAATTCCGCCTATTTGCTAACATTAACTAAGAGGCATTTTTTTATTTTACATACTTGGATGAGCAATAATAATATGGCAAACCTCAATGACACTTTTATAAGATTAATATTAAGATATTTAACCATTTCAATATAACTTATTACAAATTACTTAATGACGATTACCTCATGCATTACTAAAATATATAGAATCACTTTTTTAGGGTTTTTTTAAAGTTAATTTTCGGGTTTTAATTATTTATTTAAATATCCATTCTAATCTTTTACTCTTTTTTATCTTTTTATTTAATTAAAGCTTTGTCACTTTTATATACTCATAGTTGCGCATATTTGTGATGTGCGGCCTTGAATGAGCTTCCCTTGGTTTATGCGTTCGGAGTTCAATATCTATTAGAGATAGACAAGTTTTTGAAGTGCTTTAAGAAATAGGGTTGGCACGGTTCGGTTTTTTGGCGAAACCGAAGTAAGCGGCCTTTTGAATATACAGCCGTTTGGTTTTTTGATTTTCGATTTTTTGTTATTTTTTGTTTCGGTTCGGTTATAGTCGTTTTTTTTAATTATGTGTAGACATTGCAAATATATATATATATATATATGAAGATGTTGATTTTAAGCTTGTAAGAACGTATTAGAGTATCATAAATATATTAAATACAAAAAACAAAAATAGACGCATGTTACGTGCAACCATACGAATACAAAATTGCTTGAGTAATAGGGTTTAAAATAACAAAGTTCTTAATCAAAAAACACTAAAAGTTTATTCTTAATCTTCATTAATCATCTTGTTCATCTTCAAAAAAGTTTAATACCAGTCTTCGTCACCTTCATAATCTTTATCACCAACAATTGGTTCAGTTCATTTTTTTCGATTTTTGTGAAATGGCACCAAACCGAAACCGAAAATTTGGTTTTCCAAAAAATAAAAATTAACCGTCTGCTAATGCTTCGATTTAGTTTTTTTGATTCGATTTTTTCAGTTAATTCGGTTTTCTACTCACCCTTAATAAGAAACAATCGAAAATTGTCCATGCATGCCATTATTCTTGTAGAGCCCACTCAAGTTTTTAAGTATTTTGTATTGGTTAGCTTAATTCACGATTGTTTATATGTTTTTGTTTAGTTCATGTATGTTTGGGACCGAGCCCTTTTTGTAAACAAGCCCATTGGGCCAATATGAATGGAAGATGCATGCCATGCAACACTAACCTTTTGTATAATTCAAACTTCTCTCTCTCTCTCTCTCTACCTTATTCCCTCAACAACTCTTTCTTACCTTTTATAGTAAATAATCAAACACTCAAGATCCGAGATCCTTTTATGCTGTAAGTGATTTCCGATAGCTTACAACAAGGATTGATTCAAGAACAAGTTGTGAGATCCGTTATAAGGAACTTCAATTCTTACCTCGTTATGGTGACTCTGGAGGGCTCGAAATGAGCTGACTTTTGATCATATATAAAACGAGTTCAGTTGCGAAACTGGTCGAATTTGTAGGGCCAATCTTCTATATTGTTTTTAGGATTGCGTATGTCGTTTTAGTTTGCTTTTGGTCGGTGTTTTACGTACTCGGTGCGTTTATTTTGTAAGTTTATTATGTAAACTTTGGAGAAATGGAGACCCTATAAAAGGGACACTTTACCATTTCTCCAAACTCCAACTCTTTCACAACTCTTGGAAATAAAAAGAAGTTCTCTCTCCACTTCTCCTTTTTCTCTCTTTTACATAAACAAACTAAGATCCGAGTGTCGTTAGTGATTTCCGCTAACCAACAACACGGATTGATCAGAGTCAAGTCTTGAGATCCATCTAGAGAACCTACAAGTGGTATCAGAGCTTTCGGCTCGACTTTTTGTGGTTTTCGGGTCAAACTTTTCGAATTTTGATCTTAGTTTTTGTTGGATTTGAGGTTGATTTCGTGTTATTTATCTCTTTTGGAATCCCTTTCACCTTAGAAATACACAAGAATCACTAAATCTAACTTTTTAGTACTTTAAATTTTTGTGTATGTGCTCAGATTCGGCTTAAAAACTCAGATCTAGGCCGATTTATTAATTTTTAGACTAAAGTCTTTTTTGGAAGTTAGGGTGTTATATTCCCAAAAAAAAAAAAAATTGCATCGGGTACTGTAGCAGTCGCTTCCGAGGTATTGTAGCAATCTTCGAGTACTGTAACAATCGCAACGCCGAGGTATTGTAGCAATCGTTTCGCTTCGCACGGGGGTACTGTAGCAATCGTTTCTCTTCGCACGAGGTACTGTAGCAATCGCTTCGCACGGGTACTGTAGCAAATCGTTTCGCTTCACACGGGGGGGGGGGGGGGTACTGTAGCAATCGTTTCACTTCGCACGTGTACTGTAGCAATCGCTTCCCATCGGGTACTCTAGCAACTCATGCGAAACACTGTAGCAACTCATGCGACACACTGTAGCGACTCGGTACTGTAGCAAAAAAAAACAAAGAAAAAAAGAAAAACCTTAAATTTCTTTTCTTTTTCAAAAAAAAAAATGTCTTACGAACCTGAGCTTGGAGGAAATCTGGATATGGGAGAAAGCCGAAAGAAAATATTAAAAGAAGAATTCAACATGTTTATACATATTAAAGGAGAATCGGTTGCCTCTCTCATCAACAGATTTGAGTCACTCGTCTCCAAAATGAGTAATGTTGGTATCATCAATGGTTTGTTTGAGATCAACATGAAGTTGTTGAATTCACTACCTTACACATGGAACATCAATGTGGTTACCATCAAAAGAACCACAAATCTGTATACCATGACACTCTCCGAGTTGGCTTCTACCATCAAGTCTTTTGAAATAATGGAAGATAAGCTCCAAATAAACAATCAGTCCAAGGAAAATAAAGTTGGGTCAAGTAATAAAGTTTGGACAAGTGCTGTCGGTAAAAGCAATCATGCATGTCTATCATTCCCGACACATCACCAGTCGATGAGATAAATCACAATCTGTGCACTCAAGCTTGCATAAATAAGGTTACATATTATAGATATCTTCATGACGAAGTTTTGAAAGAAAATGCAAAACTTCGTCAATTAAATGCTGAATATGTAAAGGCTGACAAGATCTACGGTGAAAAGATTAAAACTCATCATGTGAGTTTTAATTTTCAATTAAGAATTGATCCGACCATGTGAAAAATGATAGTACATTGGTATGCAATGATCTTAGCGCATGAAAAGAGTAGATCAAAAAGTCCACAAAATCATTCATAGATGTGTAGGTAGGCTTGACAAACAAGTAAGTGTCGGGTGATATAAACCTAAATTCCTGCCGGTATTAGTGGATATACGATTGTGAGGCGGTTGCATGATTCCATGAAGTCATATTCATGAAGGCAGAAATGTAATTATACATGTCATACCCAAGCCTCTATTTACCCTATCACAGTTGTCTTATGAAATAAGTGTCAATTTTTAATCTTTATTTGAGTCAAGAAAAGCTCATAGAAAGGCAAGAAAAAGAAAAACAAAAGAGTCAAGAAAAGAAAAGAAAAACAGAAAAACAAAAGAAAAATCAAGAAAAGAGTCGAAAAAAAGTCTATCTTAGGATTTTGACTTCTGTTTTATTTCTTCATTTATTTTGATTCAAGCCTTGGACTTTCTCTGTTTGTAGTCATACAAGACCTGATTGTTAAGGCCCTGAATCTTCTGCTTCTTTTAATCTTTCTAGATTGAGTCAAGTGTGCAAAAATAAAGCATAAAGTATCAAGTATGTTAATAAGAGTACTGTGATCAAATAAGAAAGGTTTAAGTCAAGTTGAGGTGATATGTCAACACAAAGTAAGCCCGAGATATGATGGAATCAGTAACATGTCTGATTAAGTGGGGACCACATAAGCACCGTGCCTAATTGTACTTTAAACGTATCACTTTGGCATCAAAACACTTGTCAGGTAAACAAATGGACGATATCTACATTCGGTGATGAAATTGTGACACAATAATATCAAGATGGAAACACGATCTAGGACTTTGCAAATCAATATGATTCCATGTTGTGATCTTTCTCACAAAAATATTAAAATCGTTAGAAAATTCTGTAAATATTATTGATATATAATATTAATTTCATCTTTACTCCTATCTTTTATTGTTTATTTTGATTTGATTTTATTTTAGTTTCAACTTCAAAATGTTATGTATATATTTTTGTTATTTTTAAAATATATGAAAATGCCAAAAATATTTTAAATTTGTATTATGTTCGTACATATTTTGTTAAACTTTGTTTCATTCAAAATCATGTGTTTTGTTGTCAAGGTCGTTCATGCAAAGTTCGTTGAAAATCTGGGACTTAAACAAATCATTTACAAGTTGAGGGACTGAAATTGGGAGGGCCTATGAACGATTTCTTCTTGACCGTCCAGAGGGTCTGCGAGCGAATCTTATCGTTCTGAGTTTTGTGCAGCTATACATGGACAGGTAGATCAAGATCAAGTCTGCTTGGAGTTGCAGATATTGAAGCGCTTAAAAGAAAACGAGAACGTGAAAGTTGGTGGTTGAACCTAAAGATGAACTGATTGTTTCTGAAGACAAGGAAAGAAACCAGTCGGCTCAAAGAAGGCAACAAAAGAAAATTAGATGTCGAGCCTCCCGCATCTGATGTTTCTAAAATTTGCTGATGCCGATCCTCCCAGAAAATAAGATTGAAGTTCAAGTCTACAAGATTGGAAAATAAAGAATTGTCCGAGATCCAATCTGGTTCAAGATCCTGGATCAAGACAAGTACTAGTTTCAAGAAATAAAGACGAAGCAAAGAACTTAATGAAGGTTCCTCGACATACTCAATCCTAGAGGGAGATTGTAGGGCCAATATTTTTATATTGGTTTTAAGATTTTGTATGTCGTTTTAGTTTGCTTTTGGTCGGTGTTTTACGTACTCAGTACGTTTATTTTATAAGTTTATTATGTAAACTTTGGAGAAATGGGGACCCTATAAAAGGGACACTTTACCATTTCTCCAAACTCCAGCTCTTTCACAACTCTTGGAAATAAAAAGAAGTTCTCTCTCCACTTCTCCTTTTTCTCTCTTTTACATAAACAAACTAAGATCCGAGATCCGAGTGTCGTTGGTGATTTCCGCTAACCAACAACACGGATTGATTCGAGTCAAGTCTTGAGATCCATCTAGAGGACCTACAGAATTGAAGATGTTAAACTCCTGGGCTTTCTTTGAGTAAGAAATCGTGTGAAGTTTTGGTGCTTTGAGTTTTTAAGATAGGCATAGGTTTAATCTCCATAGCATAGGAGTTTGACGTGGCTTTTTCTTTGATGTTTATATTGATTGTGTAAATATTTGAGGTATTTGGTGTTGCTAGCCGGCCATGCAGTTATATAAAAATTCTGTTGCTTGTTAAAAAAAAGATGTTAAATCAGACGCTACATCTTTTCTTAAATATAAACTACGCATTCAGTCAACACAAATATTTGACATAAGTTTTTTACCCTCAGATGTTACAAAAGATGTTAAACTATATCTATAACATAAAAAGAAAATACTTTATAAATAAACAATGCAATGAATAAGAAATAATATAACATAAATGAACCATTAGACCTGAAAAAAAATAAAAAACACATATTAGTAAAAGATTTTGTAATATTAATTGAAAACTAAGTTTACAAATACATACTAACTTTAAACTGTATCACATTAAGTTTTCGAAAATCTCTTTGTAAACAGCTTTATTTAATTTTTTTAAATGTTCCTAATTGTTCTAAAGAATGTTTTTTTTCTTTTTTCTTTTATAGTGTTTTTTATAAATAATTTTCAGAAATATCTATATTTTTATAGCATTTTTCATGTCATTTCTTAATAAATAAATAAATAAAACTTAAAGAACATTCGGTTTGATCACCATTCACCGGCTCTTTTTCTTTCCTCAAGAGTAAATTAAATCATTGACAAAGTGGTTAATAATTGGAATAAATAGACTTAATCATGGAGTTAATTGCATTAATTTGAATAAATAGATTTAATTGCAGAATTAATTGAATTAAATTGGAATGCTTATTTTAATTTAGTGGATTAAAAATATTTATGAATATGTGGAAATTATTGATATGAAAATATGATTACATGGAATCCTATGTGGATAGGCTAGAATAAGGACATGTGGAGAGAATCATCTTGATTTAATATATTAGTAAGAGATTTTAACTATTTCTGTTAACATTGCCAGAAAAAATTGACTTTCCCTTTGAAATTTCTTCTCAAAATGCCGATGGTAATCCTTGAGTTTCATGCTCAAGCTGGCTTAGTTGCAGATTCATAAGAGCACGACTATCACTCTCCTCAATTACTAAGTTTTCAGCATTCACGCTTGCTCCGTAAATCTAATGTCAAAGGAAACCTTACATTATACATAGTTGTATAACTTGAATAAAAAGATTGATAGAAATGATACATGAAAACTAATCAAGTATGTACACATAGAATTAATTAGGTATCAAGGGACACAAGATTTACCTTTTTGTAGAGATCAATGTTTTGTTGATGTATCAAGCTCCCCTGTGTGATTAAGAACACAAAAAAAAAAGCCCAGATATGGTTAGATTTTCTTATTAGATGAACTTTTTGTGATATAGAAATGAAGAATAAACCGAACACACCTTTCTTGTCAGATCTTGTATCTCCTCTATTAAAAGTTCATCCTGCAACCATTTAGCCCAAAAGTGTGTGGAATCAATTAATTAGCAATTAATTAGCTGTAGTGACTATTCAAAGGGCCAAACCAATTTTTATTGTGATGTTTTCTAACTAAATCATAAGTAATAAAAACCTGTTTTCAAATTTGTGAAAATAGAAGTGCAAGTTTAAGGCCATTAAGAACATAGAATTAATGTGTTTTATTATCTTTATACAAAACTAAAAACTTTCCAACCTTAGACATACGTATTATACCTTCTTTGAACTAATGCATCGCAAGCTCATTTCAAGCTGATTCTCTAGGCTTTTCAGGTCATCAAGACCCATATTGCTGATTTCTTCTCCCATCACCTGCCTAATATTAACAAAGAATAAAATTAACATGAAGTGTTTTTTAAAGTAATGCATGCCGGTGGATAATTTAAATCACACAATACACTGTCCATC
>NW_027500146.1:0-88910 GCF_021521415.1 Bidens hawaiensis
TATTCAGCCGGCTGTACCTTCTAGGAAACCTACCTTCGGCTATAAATACTCCAACATCTTGGAATGGTAAGATCATCTGCTATCCAGTTATCTAGCAATCTCTTAATATACACTTATATTCAGAGCAACCTAGTCTGATTCTCACGCCGGAGGGTGGTCACAAGGAGGAACCCCCCCCCTTCTCAGTGACGAGCTTACGGTGTTTGTTTTGCAGGTCTCCTGAAGAACAGCCTTCTCAGCTAGATCTCATCCGTGGGAAACATTACTTAACCCCCAGATTATCTATAATCTGTACCGGGTCACTTAGTGTTTCTTCAAGAGGATACAACTAAGAAAATTTAGAGAAGTGATCCACAAACACAACATAGTATTTAAAACCATCTTTACTAGTTATTGGTGATGGTCCCCATAGATCACAATGAACAAGATCTAGAGGAAAAGAAGCACGTTTTTCATTAACAGTAAATGGCAATTTATGTGATTTAGCAAGTTGACAAGGAGAACATAAAGTAGGCTTTGGTAAAATAGATGTAAAAGATAAATAACCAAGTCTTTTTAATACATTAATAATGTCAAAAGCAACATGACCCAAACGATTGTGCCACAACTCAAACGAGGCTTTATTAGACGAAATAGAATCAACAAAAGCAAAAGACTTGTCCCGAAGCACGTAAAGACCGTTTTCACACCGACCTTGAGCGAGAGGTTGGCTTGTTTTCCGGTCCTGGATCACAAAAAAAGAGTTAGAAAAAAGAACATCAACGGAAAATCATTTGTCAACTTGCTAATAGAAAGAAGGTTTCGAGTTAAGGACGGAACAACCAAAATATCATTTAATTTAACATGTTTGGTTAATGAAACATGACCCTTGTGAGTAATGGGTAAGGATTGACCATTACCAAAGGTGACCGAGGACCCTCCTTTGTAAGGAGAAAAGGAAGTTAGATTACCGGTGTCATCGGTCATATGACGGTCTGCTCTAGTATCGGCGGCCCAATCTGGAGCATCCTCGTTTTGAATATGACATTGAGCGTGAAAAGCACGAGCAATGTCTTCGTTTCCGGAAGTCGAAGCCACGAAGGATGAAAGTTTGGGACACTTGTTCGCATAGTGTCCATTGGTGCGGCACAGTTGGCAATGAGGAGGCCAACGGGTTCCATTAGAGGAGGAGCTCGATGACTGGCCACGAGTGTAGGACCTAGATGATGAGCCACACTTCTGGTTACGATTTTGGGAATAACCGGTAGATCGGGTCGGAGTATTTTGAGCAACAAAGGCTACGGGAGGATTGGTTGGGGGGTTAATAGCCAAGAGGAATTGTTCTTGGCTTTTGGCTTTTGTGAGTAAATCACGGAAGGGAAGCGGGTCGCGGTTGGTGCGGATAGCGGTGGATCAACTTTCAAAGGTGAACCAAGACCACAAAGAAACCAATGAGTCTTATCAGTGTCTTTAACAGGATGGCCAATGGCGGATAGTTGATCACAGATGGCTTTGAATCGACGACCGTAATCTGATACGGTTGAGGATCCCTTCGTCAAACGACGAAGATTGTCACGGAGCAGATGCATCCGTTCAAGGGAAGTGTTGTTGTAGGCCGCTTCAAGGGCGGTCCAGATTTGGCGAGCCGTGGTTAAGCCAAGGATTTCAGCAACTACCTCTTCTGTGAGCGAGGAGTTAAGAATAAGGATGGCCTGTTGATCGGAGATCGACCAAGCCGTAAACTCCGGGTTAGGCTGCTCAACAGAAGCGACGATAATTGACTTCGGTGGTGAAGGAATAGAGCCATCGACATGGCCGAGTAGTTCTTGGTTGGCTAGAAGAGGTAGAAGTTGATTTTGCCAATAGAGGTAGTTTGTGGAAGAGAGTTTGATGGTAAGCATGTGGAGAATAGTGGCCATTGGGAGCTTGGTTTCGATGGTGGTGGAGGAAGAAGAAGAAGCGTTGGTGGTGGTAGTCATGATGATAATCACAGGGAAAGGAATCGTAAGGATGATACCATGAAAGAAGGAAAATCTCTGTTAATTTACATTATGATTTACAATACTATAAATAATTAAACAAAGGAGAGAATAATGGACAGTATCAACAAACTAGACTATTCAATTTTAATATTGACTATAGTAACTTTAGGAGAGAAAGGTGGAGACTATTGACTTTGTTGAGTTTGTTGATTTGATTGAGTGATACGGTTGTTACTACGCTATTATTTTCCTTCTATGCCGTGTGATGCAGCACATCACCTTATGTGCTAATATTAGTCGACAATGATAATCTTCTCCAATACCGGTGATCATTATTCAAATTGAACTCAAACAATCTGCGAAACATAAACCCAATCTTAAAATTTTAAATCGGGTTTGCATCCAAATTGAGCCAATGACATCTTCTCTAATACACGTGTTCATTTTAATCCTGCTTTCGAATCGAGTTTTCATCCAAATTGAACTCTTGATATCTTTCGAATTGTGATTGTCAAACTGATTCAACCTGAATTTTCGATTTGGAATTATTCACTTTCACTGTTTTATAAAAAATACATTTTTTTAATTTATTAGACACATACTGTTTTCTTTACTTATTATTCGGGTTATTCAATAGAGAATCATGACCAGACACCGGTTTGCTCCTTAGTTCGTAATAGTGTTTGATAGATATGAGGGAAGTTTGAAATAGAATAGGTTAAACACGTAACTCCTTACGTATATATCACCGTAATAAGTATTTAATAGACACATTTATACGCTACTCTAGTTAGGGTTGTATTAAATATCTAAACTTTATTCATAGTTCCATCACTTCCATGTGCATTTCATCTTTCCAATGTGTTATAAATAGGTTCTTCCCTTTACTAGCCATTATGCAAAAGAAGCAAATATAGAGATCAGGCAGTGAGATCCATCCATCATATTTTCTTTCTTTAAGCAATAATAATCATTCATCCCATCAGCAGCTATGACCAACAAGCCCAGGTTAATTAACTAACTTGTTCAAAACTTCAATTCGATCATCTTTTTTATATCTCATATTCATGTCTATATATATCAGTCGACTATATACACACCATCTGACATCTAATCTCATATCATTTCATAAGGCCGTTTGGATACAAGTCAGACGACCGTTTCTGTCAAAAAAAATTTAAAGTTCGTCTGTCTATTACTAGAACGGCCGTCTAGATATTAGTCGGACGTCGTTCTAATCAATATATTTAAAAGTTTGACCACTTAGGCCATGTGTAGTGGGCGTGGAGTGGGGAGAAATGGGGCGAGGAAGGGCGCAAACACCGCCCCCATGCGATATTTGGGCGATTTGGGGCGAGGGCGAGGTGATGTTATCGCCGGCGAGAGAGGGAAATAATAATATAATAATAATGTTATATTATATGTTGTGTGTGTATATATATGTATATGTATATATGTTGTGTGTGATATATATATATATATATATATATATATATGTATATATGTTGTGTGTGTGATATATATTTATATATATGTATATTTGTTGTGTGTGTATATATATGTATATGTATATGTGTATGTATATGTATATATGTTGTGTGTGTGATATATGTCTATGTATATGTATATGTATATGTATATATGTTGTGTGTGTATATATATATGTATATGCAAAATGAATCCTAGAAACAACCCGAACCAACCGAACCACCCATTCCCTCCTTTCGGTCAACACCATGGTTCGCAAAACCAACCGAACGTGAACTTACAATGAAACCCGATGAACCTCAACCGAGCTATCCGTTTCAATTTCCCGACCTAAACCTAAACCTAAACATGTACGCCAACCGAGCTATATGTTTTTTTTATATTTTTAGTTATGTATATTTTTTGTATTTCTTTTTAATTGTAATGCATTTTTATTTCATTATTTCAATAAATTGGTTTTTATTTGATTAGTTTAATTATAAAAAGAAAATAATAAAAAAAGACATTGTGGGCCCAACTTGTAGCCCCTATACCATTACACCCCAAAAACAAATTTTCACTCCATGCTGACTGGGCGCCACGTGTCACAATTCGCCCCCAATTGTAGCCCCTCCACTACACATGGCCTTATGGTCAAAACTGTGATCATGATATTGTTTCGATCAATGATTTTCAAAGTTTGACTTTTTGGTGAAAACTGTTTTGTGTGAGTGTTTTGTAAATGACGGTTTGATGATGTGAAATCAGACAGATCGTGGTGGTGTAGCTAAGCATCATAGGCTTCATATGGTACATGCAATGGCGAAGGTTAGTTGGAGCTGGGGCCTTTTTTTTTTCAGCTGTGTAAAATTACTTGTTTTCATCTGAAACTTTTTATAGTAAATTTAGCCGGTTTCGGCCGAAAATTAAAGTCTGGCCACCTTCGTTTATGAAATTTTGTATACACTATGAGTCCGGACCCCGGTATCTGAGTCCAAGCTTCGCCAATGGATACATATACATGCATTAACATTTACATATCTTTTGTAATGATTGCTAATCATCTTATGGTACATATATGATATATGCATGTATAGATTGGAGGGTAAAGTGGCCCTCATCACGGGCGGCGCGAGCGGCATCGGCGAAGCCGCCGCGAGGCTATTCCTGGAGCACGGGGCCCGCGTCGTCATCGCCGACGTCCAAGACGACTTAGCTCACCAACTCATCACCTCCATAGACTCCAACAACATCTCCTACTGCCGGTGTGACGTAAGAGACGAGAAACAAGTAGAAGCCGCCGTGAGCCACGCCGTCACCAAATACGGCTCACTCGACATCCTCTTCAGCAACGCCGGAGTCATGGGCCCCATGTCCACATTACTAGACATGGACCTAGACGCATTTGACAACACCATGTCGATCAACGCGCGTGGGGTGGCTGCAACAATCAAACACTCGGCTCGTGTTATGGTAGCCAAAGGTATCCGCGGCTCCATAATATGTACTGCCAGCGTGGCGGCTTCGATTGGAGGAGCCGGTCCTCACGCCTACACGGCTTCTAAACACGCTATGATCGGTTTGATGAGATCGGCTTGCAATGAGCTGGGGGTTTATGGGATTAGAGTGAACTGCATTTCGCCGTTTGGTGTGGCGACGCCGCTTAGCTGCGCCGCGTATAATTTGGAGCCGAGCCAGGTGGAGGCAAATTGTTGTGAGACTGGGAATTTAAAGGGGGTGGTGTTGAAGGCGAAACATGTGGCCGAGGTGGCGTTGTTTTTGGCTTCGGATGAATCAGTTTACGTGAGTGGACAGAACTTGGGTGTTGACGGAGGGTTTACGGTAGTCAGCCATAGCTACTCCGTTAAATAAAGTCTTCGTAATTTAATTTACTTTGAGACACGTGATCTACCTCTGTCAGGTAGGCTATAACCGGATGCCTATGATGACGTACACCAAGTTTTATTTTATTTTATTTTATTTTATTTTATTTTTATTCCGTGGATTAGGGGATATTTTGATTTTTGGAAGATTGCAATTTTCAAGTTGTGGGATTTTAATGTTATATTAAATTGTTAATTTATAAAATTTTGAACGTGTGATGAAGTAGTGGGGAGCAGCATGTGGGGTGATGCTTGATTTAAGGTTTTTGCCGGCTTACAAGTACAAAAAAATGCAAGTGCTAATGAGTAGTGAGTTACTATTATCTTTGTGCAAAGTTTAAACTAGCTAAACCTCAAAGCTAACTAAAGTAAAGTAGAATAAAACATTAAAACCCATACAAGTGTACGAGATCAATTCAAAACTAAGTACTTATCTAGACACGTAATCAAAAATCGATCGATCCATTGCTAACAAAAACAAATTCCCCGTCTTGTTAGATATATGTAACTTCTTGTAGAAGCTAACGGGTCTTGATATTGTTAAACCTAAACAAACAACCGGTGTAGCTAGACCTAGAATAACAAGATGTTCTGTATTGGTCTTGAGGAACGCGTAAAACAAACAACCTTGTGTTTTAACAACAACCAACAAAAACCGAGGTAAGAAAACATTTCTAATTAAATGGAATGACTACATGTTAAGTTAATTAGAACATATAATAATAAAAGCATAATTGTCAACTGACTTAGAAATTATTTCTTAGCTACATATGCAAGTTCAAAAATATGTAAATCCAAATTAAATGTAAGTAACAAATTGTGAATTATTATTTTAAGTTGTAAGAACAATTTGTCTGATTTTCCATGTTGAACATGTGAAACTGTGAATAGTCGTAAACATTGGCATCTGATTGCGTGTGACTCTAATTATATGTGTTTAATTAGCTTCAAGTTAATTTGTCATACAAATATCACAATGCACCCCTAACAGTGGCGGACCCAGGATTTTTTCCTAACGGGGTCCTCTATTTTCGTTGTACGGATTTTTCACAACCAAACATAAGAATTTTCAGGCCGGTTTCCGCCCACGTCGGATCGAAGAACATAATAAAAAGTATTATAATTACTCATTGGAAAACAGTCAATGGACCTCTACTCACTCACAAGTCCTTAAACCACTAAGGACTAAATTATCATAATCTACCGCCAATATCTCGTTTTGAAAAAACATGACCTTGTGGTAGACACGAACCTCTTTCGTTCCGGAATCGTTCTTCGTTTATGAATATAGAACCTAGAAGCGTAGCTCTGTTTTTTTTCTCTAGAGTCGATCTAACTCAACGACCTTTGTTTTTGTTTTTTTATAAAAAAATCTGTGTACTTTTTTCACAACTTGTGATCTTGAACACATAATAGATGTTCGTTATTTTCAAAAATATCCGTAGCTAAACCCAGAAACTGGCCTTCAAAACAATCATTGGGAACACAATGTAAGCTTTGAAATCGTTCTAAAAGACTTTGAAGTAATCGATTGGAATAGAACTTGAATAAACAGATTCAAAAAATCTACCATGAAGCAAATAAGTAGAAAAGAAAATAATTAGAAAGACTTCGGTGATGTAATTGATTGGGTAATTTCTTTTAACCAGAGAAAATCACAAAGCAAGTCAATTATTATTTATTAGGATAGGTTCTTGGGTCAATGAACACTACTAAATGCTAATGTAGAAAAACAATAGGTAAATGGGAGTGATCGAAGCACATAAGCAGGAAAGAATCTTTAAGGGCAACTGTGGCCTTTAACAGATGTAAATTTCATTTGCCAAAATTTAAGGTCAGAAAGTGTTGAACCTGGGACCTTTCGTATAAAAACCAATGGTTTTACCACTCCAACAAACTTTATTTTAACACTATGGGTTCCATCTTTTTGTTCTTATGGGATCCTTAAAAAATTTAATACACCGTCTCTTAAAAATTTTTAAAAAACGTTGGTGTCCCGGGACCCGACCCGTACAATGTGGGTCCGCCCCTGACCCCTAATTAGCTTAATTTTGGTTAGGGAGCATCCAATGATCTCTAATATATTAGATATGGAAAAGGCCAAAAACAACACCGTGAATTGGCACTTTTAATTGGTTCCACACATTTGTTACTAGTATAGTAGTATATCAACACCCAAATAAACTGGTGTTATGAGCCTCGTTACGAATAAATCTAACACGCTAGAACACTCTTGATGATCCTTTACCCAAACACCATCTAAGGTCCCTTGAGCCATAAGACGTGAGTGTAGCCCAACCTTTTGGTCTCATGTAGCCTAGCTAACTTTAGCTAACTTGATATAGCACATCATATATTCATATGTCAATGATGTAAAATACCTCCCACCTATAAAATTCTCGGTTGTATATCTATTGACACATCATAAGAACTTACTTATGGAAAAGTCAACGGGGTTAGTGAGGCCTGATTTAATTGCAAGTGAGGCGTTGGTGTGTATTTGGGGGGGGGGAGGACAAAATTATCCTTCACGTGAGAGGCACACTGATGAGCTTAACAACCAAACTTAACGTGGTTAGTGGGGCCTGGTTTAAATGCAAGTAAAATGAAACCATATGAACGAAAATCGCAAATTTGAAACTATTGAACTAAAACCGTAGATTTGGACAAACTATAAGGACGAAAACCGCAGTTAACTCTATTAAAAATTAATCTTACCACATATTTGATATGAAAATCATATAAAATAAGGATATACAAAAAAATAATATTTATTTTTTAAAAAATATATTATTTATAATTAAGAAATAATTTTATAGTAAAAATAAGCAGGTCATAGTATTCAACAAACCCAGATAGCTTTTAAACGTGTTATAAAAAAACATCTCATTTATATGTGAAATTATTTTATCATCAAACTTTAAATATATTATTAATTTTATTACAATAAATAAAATTAAAATAAATATTAAAAACAATATGGTTGAAGATTGGGAGATGCAGGTGGATCACGTGGAGGTGGAGAAAACCATAAATGTGGTCGATGGTAATTCCAGTATAGTTAGATTGGATGAGGAGGTGGAGAAAACCATAAAAGTGGGGGTTAAATTAGAATGTGGTGAAAGAAACTATAAGAGATGACGGAGTTGACAAGGTAAATCAATGAATTTCTTATCGTTTAACATTAAAGGTTTAGGGGCGTTGGCGAAGGCAGGTTGGATCAGAGATATAAAAAATTAAAGAAGGTATTTCCTTTCTAGCTATTCAGGAAACCCTTGCGAATGAGCTGAAAAGCAATCAGGTGGCTAGTTTGTGGGATAGTTCGAGATGGATTATGTGGGGGCGTTAGGCAGATCAGGGGGTCTCCTTTGCTTAGGCTGAGGGGTGTGGGGCTTCAACGGGGGCGCGAAAGCCCCTCCGCTCGCGCCCCCAGGCGCGAGCACCACACCACCGGGGCGCGAGAGGGGCGCGAGCACGAAAAACAAAGCAGGCGCAAGCCTGTTAGCGGGACCAAGTTGGCGTAAAGGGACATTGGGAAGGGAGAAAGAGCCGTTGGACATGATAAATGAGCCGTTGGGCTCTTATTTAATAAAAAAAAAGTTTTTTCTTCCTATATATAACCCATTTCACATAAAACAATTACCACAACTTCAAAAAAAACCCAAAATCAACCCATCTTCCAAACTTTTTTTTAAAAACATGGCTGGAAATTGATACCCAAACCTAGATTCAGATTATATTGACGACGATTTATGGTCGTCACCGCACCAACCGATGTTTTATTCGGAGCCGCAACAATCATCCGGCTTTCAACCATCCAACATACAACCGTCTCCTAACTTTGTTGGACTTCCTTACTAGAGACTTCAGTAACCTAAATCCGGTCGATCAAATGCTAATGGAAAAGCAAAAGGAACGTATCCGAAAGAGGTTGATCGAAGAAGACCAAGCCGAAGAATAAGAATAATGTTTTTTTTAGTACTTTTATTTTTATTTTATTTTTAGATATTAATGTGTTTTTTCATTAATGTGTGTTTTTTTTAATAATTTATGAGTTTTTTTAATAATACGTTTTTTGAATATATTTATAAAAAAATATAAAAAAAAAATCCGCTGGAGCCCCTGCTGGAGCCCCTCCACACCAGGGCCAGGGGCTCCAACGGGGGCTCCAACACTCCTCTTATCCAGTTTCTCTCTCTGCCACACGTCATAATATTATTGGCTGGAGCACCCACTGGAGCCCCCATTAGAGCCCCCCACACCCCTTAGCCTTATGGGACCCTTCTGTGTTCAAGGTGCAGGAGTCCATAAAAGACAGGAATTTTCTACTTCTCAAAGGAAGTGTAGCTGGAAGTACGGAGCCTCTCTACATTATGAACGTGTACGCCCCTCAGGGGACGAGAGAGAAAAGGATCTTGTGGAACCGAATTGCAGTCCTAAAAGACAAGTACGCAGGAATGTGGTTATTATTAGGAGACTTTAATGTGGTCAGATTCCAAGAGGAAAGGAGAAATTCCAATTTTAATCCGGTTCGTGCTAGAGACTTTAATTCTTTTATTTTTTAAAATGATTTGGAGAATATGCTATGAAAGGGGGGAAGTTCACTTTTTCGGTGGGTAACAAGATGAGTAAGATTGATAGATTCTTGGTCAGTCCGGGCGTGGTAAATCTTTGGCCAGATGCGTGTCTGAGAGTGCTGCCCAAATTTTTATCGGATCACAGACCGCTCATGCTTATTACTAAGGAAGTTAACTTTGGGTATCGACCTTTTTGATTTTTTAATTCTTGGTTGGATCGTTATGATTTTGAGGGTGTCATTCGGGCGTCTTGTGTTAAATGTCAGAGTACTGGTCCAGCGGATTTGGCGTTGATGAAAAAATTCAAGTTGATCAGGGATGATATCAAAAAGTGGTGGGAAAAAACAAAAGCTAAAGAAGGTGAAAAGAAAAAAATTGTGAAAGCGGAGCTTGATAAGTTGGAGATGGAGTTGGAAACGAGGGATTTATCAGAAGAAGAAGATTGGGTCAGACTGGAAATCTTGAACGAGCTAACAAAGATTGCAAACTTCAGAGTTAAAGACATTAAACAAAAGTCGAGAGCGCGGTGGGCTTTATTTGGAGATGAGAACTCGGCTTTTTTTCACAACTTTGTTAATAATAGAAAAAGAAAAAATTCAATCCCAGGTATGGAGATTAATGGCGAGTGGTGCGTTAAACCAAAAGTCTTAAAAAAAGAGGTTTATGGCTTCTTTAAAGATAGATTCAAAGAGGATTTGGAGTTTAGACCTAAACTGAATTGCCACAATCTCAAAAAGCTTTCGATTGAGGATACCGAGATGCTTATAGAAAGATTCACTAAAGAGGAAATAAAAGATGCGGTGTTCAGCTGTAACAGTGACAGAGCTCCTGGCCCGGATAGGTTCAATTTCAAATTCATTAAAAAATTTTGGGACTTGTTTGAGGAAGACTTTTACAAATTAATGGAGGAGTTTTTTGTTACTGGGAAACTCAACAGAGGTGTTGGCACTTCCTTCATCACCCTTATTCCTAAATGTAGAGACCCGGTGAATCTCAATGAGTATCGTCCTATCAATTTAGTCGGGATGATTAGTAAAGTGGTTTCAAAGGTGTTAGCTAATCGAATTAAAAAGGTTTTGGGCTCGGTTATTTCTGAATCTCAGTCGGCCTTTCTAAAAGGGAAGGCAATTCTAGATGGGCCGCTTATTGTTAACGAGCTCATATGTTGGGCTAATAAGTCGAAACATAAAGCCTTTTTCTTGAAGATAGATTTTGAGAAAGCCTACGATAATGTTAACTGGAAGTTTTTACTTTCGGTGATGGAGCAAATGGGCTTTCCGGAAAGGTGGTGTAGATGGATCTTGGGCATTCTCAATTCGGCGTGGTCGTCGGTTATAGTTAACGGATCCCCTACTTTTGAGTTTCAATGTTTTAAAGGAATGAGACAAGGAGACCCAATCTCCCCGTTTTTATTCTTGATCGTGATGGAGGCGCTGTCAAGTATGATAAATAAAGCGGTGGAGGATGGGATCATTGTTGGTTTCAGGACTCCAAATCGCGGTCCTCTTGTGTCCCATTTGCTTTATGCCGATGATGCAATGATAGTTGGGGAATGGTCAAAGGTTAATGTGGAAAATGTTGCGAGACTTCTGAGGTGTTTTAATATATGTTATGGTTTAAAAATAAACATGAAGAAATCTGTTATGTTTTGTTGCAATGTATCAGATGGGGATGTTAGCATGATGTCAGGGGTTATAGGATGTATGAGTGGAAAAATGCCATTTTTACACCTTGGTATTTTAGTGGGAGCGAACATGAACAAAATAAACAATTGGAATGGGATTGTTGAAGTTTTTGAAAAAAGATTGGCTACTTGGAAAGCTAATTCCTTGTCTATAGGTGGTAGGGTGGTGTTGATTAAATCGGTTCTCGAAAGTTTACCGGTTTACTATTTTTCCTTATTTAAAGTTCCGGGTAAAGTGGTGGAGAATTTAGAAAGGATTATGAAAAGGTTCTTATGGGGTGGTTCGAACAATACAAACAAGATAAATTGGGTGGCTTGGGAGCGGGTGACAACTACGAAAGAAGAAGGTGGGCTCGGTATCTCGCGTCTAAGGGACATAAATAATTCCTTATTGGCAAAATGGTGTTAGAGGTTTAAAACTGAAGGTGACATCCTTTGTAAACAAATCATATTGGCAGTCCATTCACATGATTCAGGATGGGAAACGATACCATTTAGAAGCAGCTATGCAAGTGTTTGGAAGAATATAGCAAAAGTGGTGAACAATCTAAGGTTTGAAGGAAGTAAAATGGGAGATTTAATAAAAGGAACTTTAGGAGATGGAAAAAGGCTTTGTTTTTGGACAGATATATGGGTTGGAAATTCTAGCTTAAAGGATGTTTTCCCCAACCTTTATAAACTGGAGAAGAACAAATTCTGCAAGGTGAGTGATCGGTTTTGGCGGAACGGGTGGACCTTCAGCTGGGCTTGGGAGTGGTCAAGAAATCCTAACTCAGAGCAAGAAAGAAAGGAATGGAAGAAATGCTTTCAACTATTGTGTGCTGCAAATTGGAAGGGGGGTGTAGATGGTTGGCGATGGATGGGAAATAAGAGGAGGTTTTTTCAGTGAGTTCGGTCAAGAAGTTGTTAAACAAAAATAAAGTTTATAGCCTCAATTACATCATGAGATGGAGTAAGTGGGTTCCGGCTAAGTGCAATATACATGCTTGGAGAGCAGAGATGGATAGAATTTCGACGAAGACGGCGCTCAAAAGAAGAAACATTTCAGTGGTAGATGACTGATGCCCTCTATGCGATTCGGGACGCGAGTCGGCTGATCATATCACTACGGGCTGTATTGTGGCAGCGGTGGTGTGGGATCATATAAGTCGTTGGTGCAAAGTTCCTCTTATATTCGGGTTCACGGTTAGAGATTTGTTAGACCTTCATAAGTCTATTGATTTGGGCAAATTTGAGAAGGAAGTTTTTCAAGGGATCGTTATTATTACTTGTTGGAATATTTGGAAGGCGAGAAATGAAAAGGTCTTTGAAGGCAAACATGTAAAAATCGAAGAGATTGTAGGGGAAACAAAGTCGAAGGGTTTTCTTTGGTATAAGCATAGAACAAAAAATAGACATATAGATTGGACGAATTGGTGTAAGTTCTCGTTAATGTAATTTTCCTTGTTGTTGGTAACTTCCTCCGAGTGTGGAGGAAGTGGTTTTCGGTGTTTTTTTGGTTGTTTATAAAAGTTTACCATTCGAAAAAAAAAACAAAAAATGAAAACAACTATCGGAATAAATGAGATAAAAACCTATTGTTTCATAAATATTAACCACTTTTTTCAGCCTATTAATAAAGCACACTAATTTCTCGAAATCTTTAAATACTATTAAATCAATACAATGTGGACACATGACCTTCATCTAGGCTGTCCACACGTGCATCCAGTCATCAAGTTACCATTCTCAGAAGGTCTAATATTGTGACACGTGTCCTGGTCTCCAAACACCCAAAATAACAAAACTCGGTTTATTTTTCACAAAAAATATTGTTTACCACCACTGATTCTCTCTCTAATATCCTGATGATTATACGAACCCTAATTCCACCGGTGAGATCTAAAATCAATTCCACCATTGATTTTCGGTGTAACTTCCCGATGAATATACGAATCCTACATCCGTCGTTCAGATCCACCATCGAACCTCTACAGTGTTTACCAACAATACGAGCCCTAATTCCGCAGTTCGGATTCGAACCGATTGGAGACATCAGAATCATTGTAATTGATTCTCCGATGATTATATTCAAGGTAACTATCAATCCTTCAATTTTTTATTGTTTTTTTTCTCCAATTCATAACTACTTCCGGCTAACTTTTTTTCTAGTTTTGTTCTGTAAGTATTTTTTTTCTGTCCATTTTTTTATTGTTTTGTATATTGAATTTTAAGTACTTTATATCCGACCGATTTATGGATATATTTAAGTTAAATTTATAATTGTTTTCTTTGTCCAAGTATTAAAATTTTCCGGCTAACCTGTTCTTATTGTTTTGTTCCTCAAATCTTTATATTTTAATTTCCAGCTAATTTCCGTTCAATTTATTTTTCCGGCCATTTTTTTATTGTTTTTTTATTGAATTTTAATTATTTTACATCCGATCAATTTCAGTATATATTTCTGTTAAATTTATAATGTTTTCTTTGTCCAATTATTGATTTTTTCCAGCTAACCTGTTATTATAGTTTTGTTCGGAAATCTTTATATTTTGATCTTCGGCTATTTCCGTTCAATTTATTTTTCCAGCCAATTTAATTTTAGTTTAAACTAAAAACTGAAACTTTTAATTTTGTTAAGATTATAAATTTATTAAGCTTTCTAAATCATAATTGTGATTTTTTAAAACAAACAAATAATTTTAAAATTGACAATAAAAACAGTAATTAAGTAAAGAATTTATGATTTTTTTTATTATTGTTATTATCTTTAATTCCTAAATTAAGCAATATATTTTTGAATATATTAACTGATTTCATTAACCCTAAATAATGAAATCAAATATTTATTGTATAATAAACATTCTAAATTTACATTTTGAATATATTCAATCGTTTATTTTTGAAAAAAAAAACATATACAATAAACCAGTTTAATTATATTAATAACTGTTTTCAGTTACCTTAAATATTTAAATAATTTTTATTGTATAATATACATTCTAAATATAAATTCTGACTATAATTAATCGGTTATTTTTGGAATAATGAATTACAATAAACCGCTTAAATTATATTCAAACTTTATTTAGAAAGTTTCTAAACATAATACGATTACCAAAATTTATATTCTTTACATCATACTATATAATATCTAACTAATCACATAAGCTTTTATCATACTTTTCATAATTATAATTTCTGCAACAATGTAAGCTTCTACCCTTTTAATAATTGTTTTTATGTTTCAAATAATTTAGTCTAATCTTTTATATTTTAATTTTATTCACAGGACAATGGAAGCTCAAAAATTTACCATGCTAAATGAAATCGATGTTCTCAAAACATCACCATCAACTCTAAAGGTTAGAGTTCTAAGACTTTTGAGCATCAAAGACAACAAAAATGTGAACGAGGATTTTTTGATCGAGATGGTGTTAATGGATGAAGATGTAAGTATATTATTATGAATCTGTATATATGTTACAGATTCTACATTTTTTATATCTTAATTATTGATTGACTTGTAATTGTAATTCTCATATATATTATGTTCTTTGATGACTGGAGAATCGGATCCAAGCCACCGTTTACAAACAGGATATCTTTCGTTTCAAAAGATTCTTGAAGGAAAGCTCTACTCTGACTATTGTTAATCCTAGCGTTGGTCTAAATGGATCGAACTATCGTGTGATTGACTGTTCCAACAAATTGGTGTTCGGACTAAACACACATGTCAATCCATGTCAAGATTTTGGTGGTCGCATGTTTGGTTTCATGATGATTTCATTTGAATCACTAATCAATAAAGATGTTTCTTTGAAATCCACTGTTGGTATAAAAAAATTTTAATTCAAATAAATTGATTTATAATTTTAGCGGTAGATTTCCATTAAATCTGTTAATTAGTTATTTAATTTATTTTTCTTTGTCTTAGATATTATTGGTCACGTGGTTCATGTGTTCAAGAGCAATGCTTCAAACGTCAAGGACAAAAACAAGCGTACAATGGAGATATGTGATTTAAGGTATTACTATTAAACCTAATATTTGGTGACATAATTTTATTAATATACTTTATATTTTACACTGTATTTAAAATTTCTCCCATTTCAGTGGAAATTGTGTATATCTCACATTATGGGATCATTATGCGTCTGAGCTCTCTAAATATGCAATTGAACATTTTGATGAAGACCAGGCCATTATTGTACTGCAGTTTGGTAGGGTTAAGTACTATACCGGTTCTGATGGTAAAGGTAACTATGTCTACTGTTTTGAAGTTTCTTGAGTTTTAGAATGTCACTAACTTAAACTAATGTGTCGTGGAATAATTTTCATTTTTGTTAGAGAAAGTGTATGTGTCGAATTCTTTTGGGTCTAATGTTAGCCGGTTCTTTCTAAATGACTTTTTATTTGAAATAGAAGAATACAAAAACAGGTATTTAGTTATTTAAATTTCATATTATTTTAATGATTCCTAAATTCATTAAATTTAAAATTTTGTAGTTTGTTGGCTTTGCTAAATGGCAATGATATTTCTGTTCTTAAACCGATTCCGGTGAAGATGTTGTCGTTTGTTGATGATGAGTTTTTGAGAGAAACAGATTTTTTTTAACATCGGTGATATTTGTGTCATTATATTTGTAAGTTAATTATTACACTCTTTATGTTATCCTAATTATCTTTCAATCCTAATTGAATATTTAGTAACTGATTTTGTACTTTAATGTAGCTTAAAAGTATCATTATCCTTGGTACAATTAAGGCCATCTGTCCAGATACGGAATGGTATTACATTGGTTGTAATACCTGTAAGTTTATGGAAAATAATGGTGAAGGTGTAAAGGAGTATGAATGCAAAACAGTAAGATGCAATGTTTTTGGTGTTATCCCTACAGCTAGGTATTTATTTAATTCAAATTCAAATGTGTAATTTGTGCATTGTAAAAGTATATGTTTTTCTTGATATTTACCTATTTATAAACTTTTTTAGGTTCAAGATCAAGATAAGGGTGCAGGATTCCACTGGAGTAGTGTCTTTGACTCTGTTTGATAGAGATGCTAAAATGATGACTAACAAAACAGCAAAAGAATTGATTGATTCTCAAAATGAGGTTTGTTTTCGATTCAAATAATTTATTATTTATAAATTGTCATCTATATAAGAGATGGTAAGTTTAACAATCATTAATATTATATTTGTTTCGTTGTCATCTAATTTTATTACAGAATAAGGTTGAAAATGGTGGATTCCCTGCTGAATTGGATTGTCTTTTGGAAAAGATATTCGTTTTTAAGGTCGATGTGGCAGATTTCAACTTCAGAAACAATGTCGAGGACTATGGTATAAACAAGCTTACTGATGACAATAATATTATCACGGAATTACAGAAAAGGCAGAATGGTCGTTTGGTAATAATATAATCTGAATATTATTTTATTACTAAATTTAATTTTATAATTATTTCAACTAACATATGTCGATTTTCCATTTTTGTCTTATCAGCAATCAGATTCTAATTCTGTTACATTGGGAGCATCTATTTCTGAATTCCAGTCATCAGGTTCTGTTTCTATTAAGGTATGGATATTTTGTTTAATATAATAATTCAAACTTATAAATATAGTTAACAGAAAGATGTGTAACATGATTGTGTATTGGCTTTTAATTTTTAATAACAGCTTTCTGATATTGGAGATAATCAAACTCCAAGTTTAAATGTTGATGCTCAGGATGTGGCAACCGATACAAAAGGAATGTCAACGTCTTCTGACGATAAACTTACGAGAAAACTTGTGGAAGTTTTTGAAGTAGACGACGATGCTAGCATGTCGGCCACTAAGTTGAAATCTAAGACTATCGAAGAGATGGGGACCACCAGTGAATCATGCGAAGGTGCAACACTTTTAACTCCTAAAGTGGAGAAGGATTCTAAGTGAACAATTTCATTTTTTTCGGTTTTACAGTTATTTTAAGCCTTTTTGAGAGATTTGGATATTTTATGTTTGGTTTTTCTCTTTTGTTTTTTAACGACTATTCTTGAATGTTGGTTGTTTTGAACAATTTATTCTTCTTTGGTTGTTTGGTTATATTTATGTATTTATTTAATTTTATTAAATTAATGTTTAGTTGTTTTAGGTCTGAGTGTGAAAACAAGTTAAGTGCATATTAGTTTAATTTTATTTTCTTGTATACATTTAATCTAAAACAAATTTATATTTCAAACCTTTTAGTTATATCCTAATATATTATAGTTGATTTTATCTACTCATATGTTTCCTATGCATTATATAACTTATCAATTGACTATATTAAAAAGTAAAAACAAAAATAGGTTTAATGTTCATAAATAGTTTAAAACTTATAGGGTAAATGATGAGTTTCATTGATTGTTGTAAACCGCCATTCTCCATTATCATTAACAAAATTCAGTTTTCAATATCAACATACACAACATAACTTCTTCCATCAATACCTATCTTGTATTCAATCTCCTCAACCATGGGTACAATTGTTAACTGGAAATTTTCATCCGATTTTAATAACTATCACTTTCTTCTTAGCGATCTCTCAATAATCCACAAGGATTCTGTTGAGTCTGTTATGTCTTTTAGCACTCTGTTAAGTACCAAATACATAACATCGGTACTCAAAAACAAGTTCTAACCGATGAATAGAAAGCTCTAATGAATGTTATTCATCAAAATATTCAACAACATGAACTACAACTACTTCCGATGGTTAATTTCAGTGAGTGGTTTTATTATCCCTTGCAAAATAATGTTGTCATAAAGTATGTGAATGGGCAACAAAGTACTCTTCAACCTAAATCAATATTGCAATCCACTGATCTTTATCTTTTAAGAGATTTGGATGAGTTGAAGCTTTCTAATGTGAGGAAACAAAAGGCACATTTGAATTTGGAGATTGAGGTCGGTGAGAAGGTTAAATGGTTGTTAGAGTGTCAAACCTATGAATCAGAATTTGATGATATTGAAAGCTATTTGGATTCTGATTCGTAAGTTTAAGGTAACACACATGAAATATGTTATTTATTTATTTGATTAGTCCAAAGATTCACTTTATTTTTGACTTTGTTTTGTTTGTTTATGTTTATTTGAAATAGGTTTTTTTGGCTCATATTGTGTTCAAGACTCAACTTGGTAAACAAAACTTGCATATGTTTATATATTATTTTTGAATATTCTTTATATGTTTATATTTAGGTTGTGCTACATTAACAAGTGGTCTTATATACTTTAACAAACTTAGGTTGATATTATTAATTATCATACATTCATTGTGATATAAGTTTACATTTATAAGAATGTTTTATAAATAAAGACTTTCCACTGTTTGTTTTCTATTTTTAGGTGGTATGGGCGGATGATTTACATGGAGGAAAATTTTCAAGATAATCGTTCTGAATTCATGTTAATATATAATGTTTTAATGTTTTTGATAAGACATTCAAGTTTGTGTCTCTATTAACTTATTATCTAGACAATGTTATTTACTGCTCCTACTTTTTTATTTGGGCCACCTTAATGTTCATATGGTTATATATTTATGATATTGTATGGTTGTTGATATAGATTTCTTGCTTATCTAATGTCAACCACTGTGTAAACTGGTACTTTATTTACCTATATTTAATGTTACATTTGATTTTTGAAATCTGTATTTATGTATAAACTTAATTTGAGTTAATATATGGTTATTTTGGAAATGTTGTTAATGTAATCCGTTTGTTTGTTTGGTCTATATATAATCTATTAATTTTTAATATGCCATGCAAGTAATCTTTTAAGGTGAAACAAATATGTTTTATAATCGAAACATACTTTAATTTACAATAACCTTTTTATATTTACTTTTTAATTTAAATATTTAAGATATATATCATACTATCTAATTAAATATTATGAACTACAGGCTAACTATACATTATAATTACTAGATAGATTTCATTATTAAGTTTCTTGGAAAAATCAAGCTGTCACTTCTTATATCTATTTTATAATTTTCCATTTTAATCATCTTCTTCTTCTTCTTCTTTAAAAATCCTAACTTTGTCAAGATAACTAAACTCCGATAATGGCTACGATTATGAACTGGAGGTTTTGTAAAGTTTTGGAAAGTATTCAGTAAGTATCAATTTGTATTTAGCGATTTAGTAACGATAGAAAAAGATAATATTGAATTAGTCATGTTGTTCGATAACCAATTGAAACATCAAATACATCAGATTGGTCTTAGGAAGAATTTGCCATGTCAACAAGAAAGAAATCTAATAAATGTTTTATATGATTTCCTTCATGATCTTTATCAAGAGGATTTACCTTATGAACATGTAAGTGAGTGGTTCTTTTACCATTATCAAAACAAGGTTGTTATCTGGTTTGAGAATAGAGAGTATAAGAATTTTAAGTCGAAACAACTACTGTCGTGTGATGATTTGGTGATGTTGAGAGAGCTTGACCTGTTAAAGTTAGCGAATGCAAGAAAAGAACTTGCGCATCTTGAGTTGGAAGCTGAGGTTAGTTCGAAGGTCAAATGGTTAAAAGAATGTTCTAACTATGAGAGTGATTATGAAGATTTTCCAGACAATTTTGAGTCTGATGACGAACATTAAGGTAAAATATAACTCTTTTCATATTGTTCTTAGATTTAATACAAGTAGTAGATGTTAAACACCTCTTTACACTTTCTAATAACTATACTGTATTTTGGAAGTTAAGATTTATCGGTTACATATAACAGCTTTATTAATGTTTATATGTTAGTAATTCTTATACAGGTTGTTTTGTTTGGTTTATAGTGTATATAATCTGCTATTGTTTTTTAACAATTTTCAGGTGTGTTAGGAAAAGTGATTTTGTGTTGGTTGAAGTTATCAAGATGTTGATGATGGTTTAGTAGAAAAGAACATTATTAGTTAATTGTTGTTTTGTTTTGGAAGTTACGGAGTATAATATTAAGACAATGTATATATATTAACCTTTTGTTTATATGGTTATGTGTTTGGTGACAATTTAAATCTATCAACTTTTAATAGCTAAAGATATTATTTTTCTCTGAATTTATGTTTAAGTGTAATCTGTTTAGTGACATGTTATTCCATCTGCGTGTCATGCTAGATATGTTGAAGATATCTAATCATAGAAAATAAATTGCACATCTTGAGTTGGAAAGCGAGGTTTGTTTTAAGGTTAAATGATTAGCCCAATGTGGCAACTATGAAAGTGATTATGATTGTTATCCCGAAAGTTTGTTGTCCGATGATAAAGTAGATGGTAATATATTAATACTTTAGATTATATATTGTTGATAGATTTAATAAAAGAAGTATATTGACAACATCTTTTTAGACTTACTAACAATGATATTTATGAACTTTAGCTTTGTATTTTGTACATAACAACTTTGTAATGCTTAGATGTTATTAATTATTAAACATTTTGTTATGTTAAGTTTATTTTAATGGAATATTGTTTTGTTTTTAAAAATTTTCAGGTGTTTAGGAAATTGGAGGTTGTGTTGGTATAAATTTTGAAGACTTTGACGATGTTTTAATATCAAAGAACATGTTTAGTGTTTTTGTTAATGTCTTTTGGTGGTACGGTTTAATTTAAGTTATTGTAATTTTGAAGTTTGAATCTATAGACAATGTAATTTTGTAATAGTTTTGTAACAAACTATGAACAAATATTATGAAAATTTAACCGTATGTTTAAATTTATTATTTGTAATGACATGTACCCTAGTTAAACTTCACTAAATTTAACCAACCAAACACTAACTTCCAACAATAGTTGACTCTAGAACAAGCCATAACTTAATTTCAGTTTTGTAATTAGTTGTGTACTGATTTTTATAATTGAATTTGCAGGTGGACTTTCTTACTGGTCACGATCTACTTTGCAGTAAGTCAATCTGATCACTGAATTTGAGTTTGTAATGTTTATAATTGGAGTTCTAGATATTAGGTTACTTTTTCGGGTGCAAACGAGCTTGCCAGCTACTTGAGATCAGATGCCAGAGCCTCAATTGAAAATCGTTCAGTTATTGAGCACGAGCTAGAGCTATGTATGGAAAGCTCATTTAGGCTCGTTGAGTGCTAACGAGCCTTGTTTATTATTAAGTTTTACCCTTTTCTTGTGTATTAATTTCACACTGCACAGCTTTGGCTTGTTGCTTTTCTCAAAATTATAAAAATAATTAAAAATGTATGTAAGTTAGTTAATAGATAATTCACAATCCGGGCCCAAGCATGAAAAACTGACTCACGAGTCGAGCTCGAAATCAAACTAGCTTGAGCTCTTGTAAGTCTAAACAAGCCGAGCTCGTTTAAGGTTTTTCTCAAATGTTACAAAATAATAAAATAGGTATATAAATTAATTAATAAATGATAAATGAGCCGAGCCCAAGCTTGAAAAACCGACTCATGAGCCGAGCCTGGGCTTTGGTGAAAAAGAGCTCAAAATGAACTCGTAAGTCAAAACAAGCCGAGCTTGCGCTCAGCTCGGCTCGCTTACACCCCTAGTAAGGTTAGGGATATTGAATTCAAATTTAAGCAGTTAAGAAGATACCTCAATTACAATGCCTGCCTTTAGGAATCAGAAAAAACTTGATTAGCTGATTGGCTTACCAAACAAGATGCCAATTATATAAAAACTTGTTCAAATCAATCTGTTTCAAATTGAAATATTTAGAGTTATATTTTTTATACTGCATCTTTGTGCAAATTATGAATGGGCATGCTGTTTATTTAGCTAATCTATACCAGTTTTTTTGTTATTGCTTATTTTATGTAGCTCGGGACTGTCATATCTGCTCATGGCTGCTGGATGCTCTATAATGATCATTCTCTTTCAATTCCAAATGAAGAGAAAGATAAGTTTTTGAAAAAAGATTCTATCCCGGTTGAAGATTCCATGGCGAAAGATAACGAGGCTTCCATCAAGCTGCAAATGCAATTTAACCAAGAAGCTGGATTTTGGGGAAATCTTATGCCGAATATTTATCAGGTATTCTTCACATCACATTCATTTAACTGAGCGCGGTTCTTATTTGTTAACTGTTGAAGCTGATACTTAGTGTATGACATCAGACTTGTGCAGGTGCGGTTCTGCTTACTGACATTGTATTTTGGTGCTTGTTACTCCCGTTTCAAACTGGTGATAATTTCAAGCTTACCTTGGTCAGTTTTCACTTTTCAATGATGGCTAATTATTGATGTATGTTTCGTTTTATGTTAATATCTGAGATTAATTTCTAATGGTTATGGCAGTTGATTGGTTGCATGCATTTCTTTAATTCTGTTTTTCTCATCATAGATTCTGCTCTCAACAGTTTAGTAAGTAATCGGTTTCGTGAACTTTTTATTTTCATTTCATTCCAATATTATTGTTTTTTCGTTCTGTTATTGCCCATTTCCGTTTCATGTGCAGCATTTTTCTTGGCACGGGTTAACATACTTTGTCTTATGGAGCTCAGTCTATATAGTCTTCCAGTGGATTATGCATGTGTGTTGCTTTTCATGGTGAGTTTCACTTCCCGTGCTAACAAGAGCCCGTTTATGTTTTCGTTTATAAAATAATAATATGGCTATTTCAGGTGGCCTTATCCTTTCCTTGATCTTGCCACTCCATGGGCTCCCGCGTGGTATGCTGCATACTTGCATCTAATGATTTTTATTCTGGATATTGTTTGCTATATTTCATAGCTTAATAGACTTTATACAACCTTTAGGTATTTGGGCATTGCTTTGTTTCACCTTCCGTGTTACGGGCTATATCTTTTGCTTTTCAAAGCTAAGGTGTCGATGTTTCCTCGCGCATTTATAAGGTGGTTGCCCCCTATCCTTTCTTTTAAAGCATAAAGATTATATTTCTGAAACACAAAGAAAAGTTAACTAATTTTCGTATGCCACGTGCGTCATTTGGTTCTTGGATTGATTGATACTTTCATGATAGGGTGGTCGCCAATGAGAAGCGGTTGTAAGCCTTTGGCCTCGAGTCAGCATGGCCGGCCTAAGGGTGTGGCCGGGTAGTCGATGGCCACAGGCCCGACATACCGCTAGGCCCGAAAAAAAAATTAGAATTTTTTTTTATGTATTTTCATAAAAAAAAATATGTATAATCAATGTTTCAACATAATTTCATAACCACTAGCTTGGTCTAGTGACAAAAAGGTATGACATCTAACTAAGATGTTGTGAGTTCTATCTAGTCTTAGTTGAGATATATTTATGTTTATTTTTATACACAACTCAAATCATAACTAAGTAGCAAGTAAACTCACTTAAAATGAAATTGTTTAAACAAAAAAAAAATGTTTCTTTTACTTTAGGCCTAAAAAATTTTCAACTTTGGCCCAAAAATTTTTTCGTCTTTTCAGAGCCGGCCCTGCGAGTCAGTGTAAGCCTTTGGCCTCGAGTCATTTCTATCTATGCATATTATGTTGGTTCCTCTTGTAATTGAAGCATCTTTTTACTTATAAGGAAAGTTAAACTTAAACTAGCTTGTGTATAGGTATAGTGACATTGATTATGTTTATCAGGACGCGATCAATACAGAACGTCTCTTAAAAATTAAACCCCGGAAAATGGTCTTCTTTAAGTAAATAACTTAGGGGTACACCAAACTATTACAAATTACAACACTAACCTTTGACACATATGGATTTGGTTACATTTGTACTTTTTACACTGATGTTACATGCATGGAAGAAGACTAATGAATCATAACCCGAGTCTAGCCGGTACACCGGATTGAGGTAACCAAGTTCCTCCCAATAAGAACGTGCCGGCTGTAAAACCAAGTGCGTCTTTCTCATTTGTGATCGGCTTAAAACCCGACCATTTGACCCTACCTGCCATGTTGGCACCCGGACCCCTGTTTCCATACTCTCTAAACATACTCGACAAGTGATTGTTCTTCCCTTCCGGCGATTCCCATGTAGTCCACCCTTCTGGCTTGATCAAATCTCCGATATCACACATCATTATCACTGACGTCGTTGCTGGTTTCCACGGGCGTCCTAGGTAGGTCGGGAATTGCGCCTTCACCAGAGCCAACTCTGGTGCCGCCATGATCTTGCAATTATGAAGCACCACCCCTCCGGTTTCTTCCATTTTCATCCTTCCGTCGGCTGTCACCATGTTCGCTTGATTCTGTTCGGGTTTTCTAACAAGGATATCCGAGTCCTGGATAAAAGCCCGGCCCGAATATAAAGTCCACAGTTCCTGAGATGAGGCAATTCTTGTAAAACTGTTCGTGTGTGTGGTAGTATAATGTGTCCTGGTAACCCTCGAAACTGCAATCCATCATAACCGTGTGCGGAGACTGTGACCGGAACGCAACTGCTTGATGTCCCGCCGGCCCGATCGTGTTTCTGAACCCTATTCCCTTAGCCATAAATCGTTCTCCGAGAGCAATGACGGTTGCGGTTTGTGACGTTCCTATTTTCGCGATTGCAAAGTTTAACGACCCGGTTATAATAGTCTTATCTCGGCCATCACCATACATATACACATTGTTTTGTTTTTTGTCGATGATGATTTGTCCTTCGTTGTATGTTCCGGCTTTTATATGAATTATGTATCGTCCTTGATGATTTGCAGGGTACGCCGCTAAAGCTTGTTTGATGCTTTTAAACTTTTCGCTACCGTCTTGAGCCGTGATGGCGTTGGGTACGGGGTTTGGCGGGAGAGGTGGCGGTGGTGGAGTTGTAAACAATCCTTGGCCTTTCGCTTTTCCTCCTCCTTTCTTGCCACCACCACCCTTTTTGGCTCCTAGAAGCTTACGGTCAACGCTCGGTACCCACGACGGGAAACCGTAGTTGTTCATCTCATCGAGCTCATACAATAGCCTGCGTTGTCCGGTAGGTGGGAGCGAGATATTTAAATCACCCATATCGACTCCGATATCCTTAAGGATATCAAGCACATTATACACAATCTTTTGTGCATTGAATGTTAGCTCATTAGAAGTTTCCAACCCTTGTTGCATGTCTTTTTTCAGTTTCTCGTCTTGAATCTCTTCCACACATGTCGTCTGGTACGACCGGATGGCGGTCAACCAGACCAAAATAGGGTCAATCTGTTCGGCTAACGAGACCGCGGTCTCGGAGACAACTTTAAGAACCTGTTGGAGCTCATCTGATGCGTACCCAATCATTTTCTCACAAGTCTCCATATCACCATGGGATTCCCTTTTATCATCACCCAAATCTTTCTTATGGGCCTTGGCCTTTTCAAGGGACTTTTGCAACTCATCCGCGGTGGCACGAATGGTGGCCAAGATGTAGTCCTCATGGGTGGCGGAGGAGTTTTTGGCCACCTCTGCCACCGTCTTGTTGCAAGCCTCTTTGTACTCGGTTGGTTTGCATATGCTTTCGGCTGTTTTCGTGCTCGTGCTGATGCTTTCATCAGACTTCTCGCTATTGACGATTAACAGAACGACACCAAGGACGCAACCGACCACCAAGAGTAAGGATATAATGGATATGACGATCTTACTTGCAGCCATGGCGTGTTTGTTTGTTACTTCTCCCTATATCCTTGATTAGAGGGAGAAATGGAAATGTTTGGAGGGTGGATGTATGTATGTATCATGAGTTAACGTTAATCCTATAATTTAGGATTTAAGATACATCGCATGTTTTTTAAGGATTTGTTTTAGCCCATCATGATTTGCTAGTTTTAAGCTAATTATTTTCGGGATAACTAACTATATATATCTATGTCAACTATGATCAAATTTTAAAAATTACTTTTCAAGCCTAAAGTAATTAATGTTGGTGCATAAATGTCAGTAGTTCATAGTCTAGTGTCTGTAATCGAGTCTGTAATGTTATTTATGTTTTTGTACAAGCGAAGTTGTCAACAAGTTCGCCTAGGCGAACTTGTTGGACAAGCGAAGTTATGGACAACTTCGCCTGAACATATCAGGCGAAGTTGTCGTGTATTTATATTGATAGGTTACGGCTGGTTTAGGTTAATCAATCAGTTAGTGAGTTGTTCAGAGAATCGAGTTTGTTCGGTAACGTGTGTTTTGTAACAGTGATATTTACATCACGTGAGTTCGGTTATAACATATAACGTGTTTCGTGTATTCGTGTGTTTGTGTTCTATACTCGTAACGATCTACGCAGGGATTCCGCACCTGAGTAGATCGCGATATCTCGTGCGATCCGTCCAGGGAACCTACAATTGGTATCAGAGCATTTGCTCGATTGTGAGGTTCGGGATATTCACGCGGGTATAGATTTCGTCCCGTTTCGACTATTCGCTGGACGTGTTTTCGTGTTTCTAAGTCAATCTTACCTACTACCACAGTATTCAAGCCTTTGCACCATCAAAAACCTTGTTAAATCCAGATTCCAGATCTTCAAAAACGTCCGTGTTCATCAGGCGAAGTTGCCGTCACTGTACGTAGGGTTTCGGCGAAGATATAAGGTTAAGCGAAGTTATCCACAACTTCGCCTACCTTCTCAAGTTCGCCTGTATCAGCGAAGTTATCTACAACTTCGCCTCATTCCTAAGTTCGCTTACCTTAAGCGAAGTTAAAAATCAGCGAAGTTAATCAGCATAGTTTTCAGCGAAGTTCTTCAGCGAAGTTCTCTACAACTTCGCCTACTTCAAAGCGAAGTTATCCGTAACTTCGCCTACAGTACTTAAAAAAAAAAAAAATGTCGTCGATCAACATCTCTGAGTTAGTGAAGATGGAAGTTGAAGCAGGGTCGGCTACCAAGGCCCCAAGATTGCTGAAGGGAACCGATTTCGTTGCATGGAAGGATCGGTTCATACAGTACGTCAAATACCAGGATGCGAAGATGTAGGTATGCATCCAGGATGTGTATATTCCACCAATTATGGAGTATGAAGGTCGGGACCAAATCAAGAAGTATAGTAAAATGGAAGAAGAAGAGAAGAAGATGTATGAGGCTGAGAGCAAGGCTCATGCTGCTATTACCATGGCTCTTCCACAGGAGATCCTTCATACTTTTAGGAAGTACACTTCAGCAAGGGAGCTTTGGGAAGCCCTTGAGAGCAGATTTGAAGGAAATGTAGGAATCTGGGCTTCAAAAATAAAACTGCTCAAGACCCAGTTCTCAGTCTTCAAGTATTTGAAGAATGAATCATTAGATGATATCATCACTCGATATTATCATCTGATGACTGAACTGAGCAACTATTCCATTTCTTACAGAGAAGAAGAGATAGTTGAGAAGCTTCTGGATGCTCTCCCACCAAAATGGGAGATGTACACTGTGCTGATGAGGGAAGACAAGGACTTTCCCACTTATGATCTCGAAACGACAGTCAACAAGCTCAGGACCTTTGAGCTTAACATGGTAAGAAAGGAGACATCTATGGATCAGGTTCAAGATCCAAGTATGTATGGAGCTAAAGTCAACACTAGCTCAGGCTCAAAGACTGAATCGGCTGCTTACTACTCGAAGGGAGAGTCGGGCCCCAACTCATCACATGAGGGGCATGTGTCAGTTAACACAAATGGGGATGTTTGCTATGTAGCAGCTGGATCTAGTGGTTCTCAACCCCAGGCAAGCAAGAGTAGTTGCTCTTCAAATGCTCCCAGCAACAACTACTCCAAGATGCCTATGAGTGTCAAGTCTGCTGAAGAGCAGTTTGGCCTCTATGCTTCTTTCATTGCTTCCTATGAGAACTATATTCAAGGGAAGATTGTTGATCCAGCTATGTTGGATGAAGATTACGATCAGATCGATGCTGACGATATGGAAGAAATGGATCTACAATGGCAGATGGCCATGATTGTAAGGAGGGTGAAGAGGTTTATGAATAAGACCGGTAGAAAGTTTGTCGGAGGAGGACCAGGGTTCGACAAGTCAAAAGTGAGATGCTACAATTGTCAACAAAACGGTCACTTTGCAAAAGAATGTAGGAATGAGCGTGTAGAACGAAGTCAAGGAAAGTCTACACAGCATAATGAGGGGAGAAAAGATTATAGTGCCATGATTTCCAGAGGAGATGGTGAATATAACTGGAACCTGCTTTCTAAAGAATCTTTCGAGCAGGCAAATTTGGCAAAGGTTGAAACTGAAGAAAGTGAGAGGGCTACCAAAGAAGAAAAAGCTCTTATGGCAGATGACAATGACCAGCTATCCGAGGTATGTTCTAAACCTATATGTTCAAAATGTGAGAACTTGTCTGAGCAACTAGCAACCATAACTGATTAGTATGTTAGGTTGGATGCTGAATTTAAAACCTTAAAGAAGATCATCACTTTATTAAATCAAGAGAAAATAACTATAAAATTAAAATAAAAGCTTGTGAAAAAGATGTTAAAAGTTTAAAAACTAAACTTGCTGAAAAAATTGAAGTGATTGATTTAAGTTATGAGGTTTTGGAAGAAAAGACCAAACTAATTACTGAGAGAGAAAAACAGATTGCTGACCACCAGGTGAAAGTGGTGGAACTGAATCGAAAACTGGAGCAGTTCAGAAATTCTTCTGCTATTCTTGATCACCTTGTTAGTGATCAAGGTTCCTCTACCAAGAGAGGAGGAATAGGTTATCATGAGGTTCCACCACCGTACAATCACAATTACACTTTTAACCCTAGTGTTCAGAAATCTGTTGATTTTGAGGTTGCTCAGACAGTGCCAATTAAAGTAACCATTAAAGAACCAAATGTTAGTAGAGGCGAAACAAGTTCGCCTGTTTCAAGTGTTGAAATTTCTGATCAGAGTCCTGTCTCGTCAGATTCGGATAAGTCATCCGAGTCTGGTAAGGTAAAAGAGGAAGTTGTGTTACCCAAGAGTGGAGAAAAAGATAAAATGAATAAAAAGAGTACTCCACTAAACCCGTACGTCCCACCATATGTGAGACGAACGGCCGGTAATATAGCCTCGACATCTAAAACACCGGTTGATAAAAAAGTTGAGCATAGGTGTTGTTTTAGATGTAATCAATTAGGACATCTTGTTGCAAATTGCCCTCTGAAGCAGCGATTCAGAGGTGTAAGGCCTACTAAAGCTGAGAATAGACCTAATAGTAATTATTATGCTCCTAAAAATGAAAACCACTTAAAATTCAAAAATGTGAATAATTCAGGTTTTCATAGAAACAAATCTCAGTTTTACACTTCTAATAACCAAACCACAAGCTATAATTCTTTCAATTCTCAAAGGTTTGGAAGGCCTTACAATCAATCTTCAATGAGATATCCTAATGGGACTTACAGGAGTTACCGAGATACTAACTTTGGAAAGCCAAAGTTTGGGATGTATAGATCCAAGACCAATTGGTCTTGGGTCCCTAAATTCTAATCTTTTGCTTTGTTGTGCAGGAACAGTTGAACAGGGCTGCCAACAATCTTTGGGTTGTAGATAGCGGCTGTTCCCGGCACATGACGGGTAACAAATATTTGTTACACGATTTGAAACCTGTTCAAGGAGGGAGAGTAAGTTTTGCCGGAGAAAGTGGAGGCAATATTACTGGAAAGGGAACGGTGTCGAACGGAAAGATGACGTTGGAGAATGTCAACTTTGTAGAAGAATTGAAGTACAATCTGCTAAGTGTGTCGCAGATTTGTGATAAGGAGTACACCGTTCATTTTACAAAGAACGAAGCGATTGTGTTGAAACCAGGTTTTCAGATACCTGAGGAGTGGATTTTGATGAAGGCTCCACGTGAAAGAAATACGTACACTATGGATATGAGATCAACTGAAATGGCCACGGCAGATTCATGCCTTATGACAAAAGCGAGTGAAACAGAGTCCGAATTGTGGCATAGGAGAATGGGGCACATTCATCTTCGGAAGATGAACCACATTGTCAAGAATGGGCTTGTGCTGGGCGTTCCCTTGAAAAATTTCAATTTTGAAGATAAATGTATAGCATGCAAGAAGGGAAAGCAGCACAAGAAATCCCATCTCACCAAGAAAGTCAATTCAATTGCCAGTACTCTGGAGTTGCTTCACATGGATCTCTTCGGTCCCGTGTATGCAAAAAGTCTAGGAGGTACTTCATACTGCTTGGTGATCACTGATGACTACTCACAAAACTCGTGGGTATATTTCCTGAAATCAAAAGATGAAACGGCTCAGATGGTGAAGAATTTGATTACCAAAGTTGAGAACGTTATGGATAAAAGGGTTAAGTTCATCAGAAGTGACAATGGAACAGAGTTCAAGAATTTTGAGATGGAGATCTTCTGTCTTCAGAGAGGGATTGAACACCAATACAGCGCTCCTTATACACCGCAACAGAATGGAGTGGCTGAAAGGAAGAACCGAACGTTAATTGAAGGAGCCAGAACTATGCTGGCTGATTCAAAGCTTCCTGTGGTGTTTTGGGCTGTAGCTGTTGCTACAGCCTGTTATGTTCTGAATAGAGTCTTAACTGTTAAAAGACTGGGTAAGACATGTTATGAGCTTATGCATGGAAGAAAGCCCAACTTGAGTGGTCTAGAACCATTCGGGTCCCCTTGTTCGATTTTGAAGACAAATTCTAAATTTGGTGAAGTAGCCGATGAAGGAATCTTAGTCGGTTATGTTGTTGGGACTCCCAACAGACGTGTCTTCAATACATCGACAAGCAAGATTGAGGTGGTGTGTAACACAGATATCACAAGTTACCAACCGCCAAAACCAAGCAACGGACCTGCGGAGTTTTTCGACTATGTTAAACTTTTTAAGTCTTTTAACATACCGGATTTAGATATCTCTGAAGAAGAAGAAAGAGTTGCTACGAAGATGATCCTTGATGAAGAAGAAAATCTATTGCAAAGACAGCTGATTGATAAATGTCAACCTTCCTCATCAAATACTATCGATACCCCTGCTGCCTCAACTGAAGAAGAATTTATCAATCCTTTTCACTCTCAGCATGAAACAACCATTGACGAGCTCTCTTCTAACTTGGAAGACAATTTGCATGTCGGTTCTGTTCCGACCACGAGAATTCATAAAGATCACCCTTTGGAGAATGTGATTGGTGATGTGTCCTCCGGTGTACAAACAAGACGTAGCTTGGATGAGCACACCTTTGTTTACACAAGCATTAAGGAGACATGAATAATCAACGAATGCTTGTACACCTGCTTTATCAGCCAGATTGAACCGAAAAATTATCAAATGGCTTTAAAGGACAGCTCGTGGGTCGAAGCCATGCAAGAAGAGTTGGCTCAGTTCAAGAAAATGGAAGTTTGGGATTTGGTTGAAAAACCAAAGCATGTGCATGTGATTGGCACAAAATGGGTGTTAAGTGCAAGAGAGATGATAAAGAGATTATCATAAGAAACAAGGCGATGTTAGTTGTGAAAGGATTCAATCAACAAGAGGGGATTGATTATAATGAAGTGTTTGCTCCTGTCGCAAGGTTGGAAGCCATTAGATTGTTTTTGGCGTTTGCTGCATATAAAAAGATGAAGGTATTTCAGTTGGACGTGAAGAGTGCTTTTTTGAATGGGAAAGTTGATGAGGTTGTGTATGTTGAGCAACCTCCGGGTTTTCCTGACCCAGATTTTCCAAACCATGTGTACAAGTTAAGCAAGGCATTGTATGGATTACATCAGGCACCTCGTGCCTGGTACTCCACTCTGTCAGACTACTTGCTTGAAAATGGGTTTGAAAGAGGTCAGATAGATAGCACGCTGTTTGTGAAGAGACAAGGAAGCGACTTCCTGCTAGTGCAAGTCTATGTGGATGACATTATTTTTGCTGCATCAAAAGTCTCCATGTGTCAAGATTTTGAGGCCGTCATGAAGAAAATGTTTGAAATGAGTGCTATGGGTGAACTAACTTTCTTTTTAGGATTGCAGGTTGATCAGAAGAAGGATGGGATGTTCATTCATCAGACCAAGTATGTCCATGATGTGCTCAAATGATTCAAGATGGAGGACAGCACTCCATTCGACACTCCTATCTGCGTCAATCACAAATTGGGTGCTGAGTCAGACGGTGATGCAGATGTGGACCCAACTCAGTATCGGGCTATTATAGGTTCTTTAATGTACTTAACTGCTTCTAGGCCTGATATAATGTTTGCTGTTTGTCTTTGTGCTCGTTTTCAGGCAAACCCAAAGGAATCTCACATGAAAGGTGTGAAGAGGATCTTGCGGTATCTCAAGGGCAAACCGAAGCTGGGGTTGTGGTACCCGAAAGGAGGAGACTTGGAGCTAGTCGCCTACACAGACTCTGATTATGGTGGGTGCAATCAGAGACGGAAGTCAACAACAGGAGGATGTCAGTTTCTTGGTGGCAGATTGGTGTCGTGGCAATGCAAGAAACAGACTTCGGTCGCAATTTCAACCTGTGAGGCAGAATACATGGCAGCATCCAACTGCTGCTCCCAGGTTCTTTGGATTCAACAACAGTTGCGCGACTATGGTTTGAATTTCTTACTTACACCTATTTGCATTGATAACACAGCTGCTATCTCAGTAACTAACAATCCCGTGAAACATAGTAAAACTAAACATATTGACATACGTCATCATTTCATACGGGATTGTGCTGAGAAGAAACTGATTGTGCTTGAAAAGGTGGATACGCTTGATAATTTCGCTGATCTTTATACTAAAGCGTTTGATAAAACAAGATTTCAAAACCTTATCGAGCTAAATGGGATGATCAATCCCGAGTAACCATGCTTTTCTTGTAATATTTAAATAAAAAAAAGGGGGTTACTATCGCTTAAAAATATGTCGGTTACATCAGTTTGAAGGACTTGTCTTCGGATATGTTTTGGTCCTCATTTTCTACTTGTAAATTTTGAGGATAGCCATTAACCAGATTACTGATTGTGACCGGGGCGGTTTCTGATGAGTTTTCATTCTTTCGCTTAAAATTAGTCGATCATACTTAGTTATAAGGACACATACTAGTATGTGGTCGGTCCAGCTGATCCATTGGATCTTCGGGAGAGTCGTTTACCTGAAGACTTTGTTTTGGTCGGGGCGTTTAATGTTAAATTTTTGAAAAAAAGGGGAAATGAAATTATTTTTCAAGTCTACTACTTCGTAAGAAGTTCGTTAGCTATGTTTAACAGAAAATTGATCCAACCTTGGAAAATGATAGATATACTAACTTTGTGTGCTTAACTAGTGAAGTTATTAGGCTTAAAAGGCTTTAGGACAGTCATTGTATGTCATGGTAACTTTTTATGGTGCGTAAAAGTAGACGTGATACAAACTAAATCTACTTGATTTTACGTGGAAACTCCTTAAGAGTTTTGCATGTCTTCATGTATATCTTTCCGAATGATAGGCAGAAAAGCGATTACCCGGTCATACACGAGCCCATGGGTGGTCTGATTCCCGTGAAGATAGCGTTTCAAGAAACTGCAGTGATCCAGATTCGGGACTTGCAGTTATTTACTACTCTGAAGTCTATGTAAATTTGTGAGTTAAAAAAAAAAAAAAAAAAATTGTGAGTATTGAAACATTCTAGAGATGAAAGTGTCAAGACTTCTCAATCTTAGAGTAAGAAGAAGAACGGGAACCAGATGAAGAGTACTTACAACTTAATCAGACACTATGGGTCGAGGTCAATTCGGAGTGACTTGGGGAAAGCCAAATACGCTTTGAGGAGAGATAGGAGGCATCAATATTTCTGAGTTGTTGCCCACTTAAATTTTGAGGCATAATTGAATCTAACTCGTATCACAGAAACGATGAAAACCATCTTAAGTATATTACCTGCTTACACCCTGTTTCCTTATGTCATAATACAGCTAAACACGGATCTATGTGACAGTCACATACTTAGTATGATTCCTGTTCGGATCTTTTCTAAAACGTAGCAGTCCCTATCGAGACTGAAATTTGATCCCTTATACTTAAATTGTTTAAAGTTTTCTTTTTCTGTAGTTGTATTTGTTTATAACGGGTTACTTGGACTTGAACGTGTCATTTAGTTCCTAAAGGAAAGTTTTATAACTTAATTGGAAAACTGTTAAACTTATAAGGTTAAATTTTGTAAATATATAGGCGATGTTGTTGAACAGGCGAAGTTGTGGATAACTTCGCCTAGGCGAAGTTATCCGTAACTTCGCCTGTATAACTTCGCCCCTATATAAGGATTTTCAAGAGTCAAACTGTTCATTATTCTCAAACTCAGCGAACTTATATCATCCGTTTACACAGCGAACTTATACTGATCCTACTTGTTATCTTGTTCTTCGATTTCAAACCGATCTAAAGGTTGTTTGGGTTCTTTTATCAAATGTTATATGTTCATTGATGTTAATCTAAGGTTGTTTCGACAACCGGTTAATAACCTCGAACAACCGATCTTTAAACCCGAGTTCAAAACTTGTTTTACGTGTTCATGTACCAACTGGTCGTTTAGTTATCCTGAATATCATGTGTCTTAGCCTCCTCAATCGTCAAAGTTAATCGAAACACCGGTTTCCCGGATTTCGATTAACCTTACTGTCGCCGTTTCAGATTCAGGCGAAGTTAAGGTTTAGGCGAAGTTATCCGTAACTTCGCCTGGAGCTTAAATTCGCCTGAGGCGAAGTTATCCGTAACTTCGCCTGATGCTCAACTTCGCCTGAAACTTAAATTCGCCTGAGGCGATGTTGTGGTGAGGCGAACTTAAAGATGAAGCGAAGTTGTTCCCAACTTCGCCCCAACTTTAACTTCGCCTGGAACCTTTTTAACTTAATAATTTTTAGTCGAACTTAAAGCTGAAGCGAAGTTGTTCCCAACTTCGCCCAAACTTTAACTTCGCCTATACAGTCTTTATCACAACTTCGCTCATGGTAATAAGCGAACTTGTGTTATGCTTTAATGTTTATCTAACTTGGTTCGTTTGTTGCAGAGATGGCTGCTGTTGCCGGTGCTGGAGGTGCTGGAGGAGATGATGGTGATAACCAGAGGCAATTCTTTCCGGGTCACAACATGTTCATCACCTTAGACCCGGAAATGAGCGGTGTTGAAGACTACCGTGAGATCATTTCTTTCCTCATACGCTCGAGGATATTTCACGCAATCACGACGACTCTGCCGATATCCTTACCCAATATCGAGGATTTCTGGCAGACGGTGGAGTATGATTGTCGTGTTGAGCCCCCGGTCATGAGAGCAACAGTCAACAACCAAGAAGTTCAGTTCTCGTCTGAACAGATACGGGTGGCGTTACGCTTTGGAGAGGAGACTCGGAATGACCCTACGGAGTTTGTGGCTCCGTTTCGTGATGGAGCATTTCTAAGAATGGACTATTCTGGTCCATTGGGCGATACCCAGAGACGGAAGGGGTTCCTACTTGATCAGTGGCGCTTCCTCATGCACGTTATGATAGTATGCATGTCTGAGAGGAAGGCGGGCACTGACGGTATGGGTGCGACCATGCAGTCCGCAATGACTGCACTGACCTATAACAAACGTTATAGCTTCAGTCAGATGGTTTTCTACGAGATTGACAGACACTGGAGGGCGATGGCTCGTGAGTGGTTCATAATGTATCCAAGATTCATCCAGATGATCTTGAACCATGTGGCTCCAAATTTGCCACAACGACGCCCGATAAGATACGTGGAGAATGTGAGCAAACGTATCTTTGCTCAATGCCGTACTTCGAGTGCGAGGAGCAAGCCTGAACGTCGTCCAAGGTATACTCCACTCTTTGGGTTCTTAATAAACCCGGGGTATGTTCCTGCTGCTGGGGACGAGTTCAGAGATCCTCAACCACGACAGGCGGGAGCACCTCAAGCTGTACCTGCTGCGCCTGTTGTGCCGGCTGAAGAGGATGTAGACCTTGATGCTGCATTTGGCGGCCAAGGTTTCTTTGACATGGATCGTTTTGATCCACATGAAGAGGTGCAGGTCTCTGCTGCACAGGTGAGTGAAGTGATTGTGACTAGAGCAGCTACGACGGTGGCTGACTCAGATCTTGACGAGGTTATGGATGAGGCGAGAAGGATGATGGTGAGTCGAGAGAGAACGTTGGGGAAGAGAAAGAGGACGGTGGATGATAGTGAGTCAGAGGAAGAAGAGGAGGACATACACAAGTTGTTCAGACGTTCGAGACGTGAAAGGACAGGTGCTGGTATGGGAGCTGGAGAGACTTCACGTGTTATACGTTTTGCTCCATCCGCACTGTCAGGTATGTCAATCGTTCCTACTTCTGTACAGGTTACAAGCGCCGCAGATGTTCCTGTGGTGGCTACATCAGCCGTCGGCATCCCATCCACTACACTACAGACGACGACTCCGGAGATTGTGTCGTTACCACCTCCAACGCTTACTCCTTCAGAGGTGGTGGCACGGTTTGTAGAGTCGACGGTCGTCGCAACTGCAGGGTTGTCGGTCACGATACCACATGCGGTTACGTCCACAACTGCTTCTGAAGTCCCGGTTGCATTCGAAATCCCTGCTGAGTATACTTCAGATACATCTAATATGAGATTTGATTTCGATGCAACCATCTCAGACTCGGAGAGAATAGCTGCACTTGAGCGGGTCGTGGCAGAGCAATCAAGGATCAACTTTATCCAGACCCAGGCTATTCAACGCCTTGTAGCAGAAAATCAACTATAGTCGTCCCTCCTGGTTGAGCATGGGAGGATTATAGATGCTATGAAGGCGTTCTTAGCATCTCAAGGGGAGACAGGCTGTAGAGGCGACGAGTTAAGGACTAAGAAGAGAAACGACAGAGACGATGATCCCAATGCACCGAAAGGTGCAGGTGGTGAGTTGCCAAGAACTACTCAAGCTCTTGGGACTTCCACAGCTCAGGGGGAGTCTTCAGGTGCAGTTGGTGGTGATGAGGTGGTGATGGTTGATGATGAAGATGATGTGATTGATGCGTTGAGAGAGTTAGATGATGACATGCTAGATGATGATGTGTTTGATGATGATGTGCTGCCGTGTGAGGAGATTGAGAAAGATTGGCGCACAGATTGTGATTGAAGATGGGATAGAAGAGGGGGAGATAGTAGAAGAAGACGTTGAACACGAGATCCCAGATGTTGAGAAAGCCGACATGGGTACTGAGATGGATGAGACTGAGTGGGAGGAGCAGCCTAGGTGGAAGGAAGGCTGTGCTCATTGGTTTATTAAGACCAAGAAGCCTGCTGTTCCAGCCATGTTCAAGAAGAGTTATAACATCAAAGGCTATGCTGAGTCGAAGAAGGGAATTATCTGTTGGATATATGATGAACAGATAAAGTTGTTTGTGGTGAAGCGTTATGATGGTATTCAATACTTCAAAAGAACCCTGAGATCTCTCAATACGTTGCCGGAATGTGAGGTGAAGGATTTGGCCAGGTTGGGCCTGATAAATAGAAGTGACGACAACATGGCAAGAGTGATTGGGAAGATTGTGTGGAAAAAAAGCATAAAAGAGAAGAAGTTTGAATTATTAAAGCCACAGAAGGGAAAGCTCGTGGAGGATACAGAAAGGGGAATGAGAGCAGATGGCAAGCCATGGATGGTAATGAAGTACAAACCGATCCGATGCATCAAGGAGGTTCCAATGAAGACTATGCCTCAAGATGTGTTGAAGAATCTCAAATGGTGGTATGTTGATTGCCAGACTGCTGAAGCCGTGATGGAAGACGAAGACGAACAAGAAGTGCTGAGGGTGTATGATCCGATGCATCTTGTTAACTTATCGAAAGCTGATCTGCAAGTGTTGAATGAAATGAAGATATTCTATATTCCTGCTTGGAAGGATGAAGCAAGGAAATATCAGCGAGTAGTCACGGTATGTGTTAGAGAAGGAGTGCATGCGTGAAGATACAGGAATACAAGACAAGAGCTTAAAGATCAAGATATGAAGCTACTGCCAAGGGGGAGTCTGTTGGTGCATAAATGTCAGTAGTTCATAGTCTAGTGTCTGTAATCGAATCTGTAATGTTATTTATGTTTTTGTACAAGCGAAGTTGTCAACAAGTTCGCCTAGGCGAACTTGTTGAACAAGCGAAGTTATGGACAACTTCGCCTGAACATATCAGGCGAAGTTGTCGTGTATTTATATTGATAGGTTACGGCTGGTTTAGGTTAATGAATCAGTTAGTGAGTTGTTCGTGAGTTCAGTTGTTCAAGTTAGTCGTTTTGTAACAGTGATATTTACATCACGTGAGTTCGGTTATAATATATAACGTGTTTCGTGTATTCGTGTGTTTGTGTTCTATACTCGTAACGATCTACGCAGGGATTCCGCACCTGAGTAGACCGCGATATCTCGTGCGATCCGTACAGGGAACCTACAATTAATATTTACATAGGGTCTTTGTGGTGTTATGAAGTAGGTACTCGATTTTGTCCTACCATTTTCGATGTAAACATTTATAAGGTTACTAGGTTATTAACCCGTGTACGACACGGGTGGAAATAAAAAAAATCGTATAACAAACACATGTAATTTAAAACCACAACATATGCTATACACAATATTTCTGAAATATATATTTCTTTATAAACTATATATAAGTTAACTATTTTTAAATCAAAAAGTCTTTTGAAACGACCTTGCCCGTATTAAATTTAGTTATTAGTTTATAAAACTAAACTCCCTAAAAATAGAAAAGTAATTTGTAACAAAACTATTGTAAGTGAGAAATATATGGTATCACCATTAAATGAAAAGTTTCATATTGTAAGAGCATATATATTAGGCATTTTTTTTTGTTTAAATTTTTAAAGTAACAAAATATGACTTTAACATCAATGTTTGACTTATCAATTGGATAGATAATACTTACCTTGGAACTAAATTTATCAACAATTATCTTCAAGTCTCCAACGCATTTGTACTTTCCAACCACTACATTGAATCCACATAGCTCGCGTAAATATGTTCGTCTGCGCCAACAGTCGATTATAATAAGAATATAATAAAAATCAGAGGGTCGCGTATACACTGGTGATGAGTCAAAAATAAATTATGACCCGTATATTTGACTTTCAAAACAAAGAAAAAGAATGTTTGTGAAAAGAATTCGCATTGAGAAAATTAATGTTTGGAAAAACATGTCATTAAACATATAACTCAAATTTAGGAGTTAACAAATTTCAAACTTCCGAGATTTGAATTACTAAGTCAACGTAATAAATTGTGATTAAAAAAAATTAAGAAAGTCAACTCAAAATTAAAAAACAACAATTAAAATTAAAACGCTAATAAAATGTGATTGTGCTTAATTAATTATCTAATATTTATGATCATAATGAGCTACCTTGTTACTCATATAATAATATGATAATTTAATTTTCTAAATTTTAATTATTAAGTCAACATAATATATTTTGAGCAAGAAAAATAGGGAAACTTATTTCAAAATTTAGAAAAAACAAATCAAATCAAATTAAATTAGAAAATTAATACAACGGAAATTTATTAAATCAAATTATATTAAATAGTTAATTAAATTAAAGTATACGCAAAAGAAAAAAAAAGAAACATATATAATTATTGGTTTAATTTCATAAACAAAAGCACGCCAAAACTCAACCTGCCAAAAATGGCTGGTTGCAATAGTTTTAATTGAACCAATGGCTGTTTCTAATGATCGTTTGAGAAACTTAGTCAAATGATCTTTTGAGAAACTCATATGACTCCTGCAAAAAATGATACAATATTTAGATATATGAAATCAAACAAATACGTACATTCTGATGAACAATTCTTTATAACTTTTTCCATTGTTAGCCTCAAAGTGCACTAAAAATAATTTCATGGTTAGGTTCATCATGTATTACCTAGACAATCCTTCCTGGCTATTTACAAATCCCTTGACGTCACCCTTATAATGAATATATATTATTAAAGGGAAAAGGTCAGACACTAATAATATAATTTAAGTTTAAATAATAATATCAAGAGAGAAATAAACAAACGTTTCACCATCAAACCAAGCAACTAAGAAACACGAAACCATAATCCATTTAAACAAACGTATTCAAATGCTGAATCGAATTCAATTTTTTTTCTAGAATGTGAAAAAACCAAAACCACCACTGAACCCTAGAATCAGTTGACCCAAACTCATCTTAACCCATCGTCCACCCTCAACTGACCCTCCCGTTTTGTCAGCCTTACTTTAGACCCATTTGATGTAATGTAACTTTGTCATTTCATTATAATCCACCAAAACTAAATAGAAACCTAAGGACTTACAACTTGATTTCGATACCTTATCTTAAAAAAAATATGCATTGTACCTGGTGAAATCTTTGTTGCTTCCGCTTAACTACTTGCACCAGTTACCGTGGCCTGCAAAATTGGCTTTTACTAATACAAACAAGTATTAAGATAATAAAAATGATATGTTACAAACTTGTTGAATAAATTATAAGAGATCAAGACATTAGGTAAATTGACACCCATAATGCATAAAAAATATCTTCAATGATGTGAAATTGAATATGCGATGTGAACTTGCAAGTTACATTGTTAGCAAAAAAAAATCCTATATGCCTTCACATATAAACCAACTCAAGTTACAGATTCTGTTATCCTGCAAAAAATAAAAAATAAAAACTACCTAAGTGGTATGAAGTGTTGAAACCACAGACGTTAGAAAAAAAATACAATTTATATATATATTAAAAGAAATCAAATTCAATTAATCCAGTAATGTTAGATTCCAAGTTGCAATTTCTTTATATAGATTAAAAATATTCATTTTATATGGAAAAATATCTAACTTGTAACAATTTCATAGGGAAGACGCCAATCACAATTAGTCGATTAAACCCTAGACCCTAAATCATTTAAAACCGGCAATCCATTTTAGAGCACTAAATCAAACTTGTAGAAATATCCAACTTCTCCATATTATAACTCTAAATTATATTAAACCCACTGTGGATTAAACACAAATCGATGAAGATATTGATTATCCAACAATAGAATAAATGTATATCGTTTAGATATGATAATACCTGAAATATGGGTGAGATTTCACATCCAATCAAAACAGAAAAAGAATGAATAGATATAACATTAATTGTAGAAACTCTATGATGATTGAATGGTGGAAGACGACGGAGTGTATTAGACGAAATAGAGAAGAAGTAGTTAAGGTTTTGTGTAAATTAATTTTGAAATTGCTCTTCCAATTGAAACGGGTGAAGAGAGTTTGTATCACTTTCAACATTGTAATTTTTTTTGGATTTATTATAATAGATAGAAATTCTATGGATGAATGATAATTTTGGAAAATAGTCAATTGAACCAATAGAAATGTGTTAATAGTCTAAGTAGATGAGTTCCTAATTAATTGAATTTGTTTTTGAATTATACAATTGGAAATAAATTTTAAAAAGTGGTTGTTATATATGGAAGTAATATGGTTGAACCAATAAGAAGATGTCATGTGTCAATAAACTCTATTGGTTTAATAGCATATAGGTTATTAATCTGTGTACTACACGGGCGAAAGTATAAATATCGTTAATTAAACACAAACACACACATATTTATATTTGAAGAAATGTAACGGATTGTTTTACATAAATCGGTCAGAATAATTTTTTTACCATAGTAGAAAAGTTATGTCATGAATTGTGCGATGCATCCTAACCATAAACATGATCAGTTCAAGTGTTCGTAAAATTAGTTCAAGTGTTCGTAAAATTATTAACGTTTCAAACATAGACCAAGCTAAACTAAAGTAAACATTGAACCAATGTCTCTGACGAAATAAAAGAATTGACAAGCCATCATTTTTATGTTTTTGTTATGATCACTCAATAAACTAAAAGAGTAAGAATTCAAATTTGTTTACATGTACGATTTACCAATCATTACTAAAATTCACCGTTATATATTAGAATACAATACTGAATTGAATATAAAAACGATGTCTATACGTAACAACCCATACCGTAACCTGCAAGAATAAACAAAGCAAACAAACATTATTTACTTGACAAAATTTTCAAAGTAATTATTTAAAGAGGAAAATTAAAAATGAATAAATGTTACTCCCTAACTACTTATCTTAAAATAAATATGAATTAAGAATAACAACTTGAATACCTATTTTATGGAAACGTCAAAACCTAATTAAATATAATTAATACAAAATAAATATTTGATTTTGATAAATAAGGAAATCGCATTAATTGTTTAGAAAATTGTTTGAATAAAAAATGGTAACAAGTTTGTGTTAAGAATTATAGAAAGGTAAAGAGTCTAATTTTTAAAAAAATAACTTTTTCTAAAATCATTTTAAGAAAGATCAAACATGCATCTTGAATATAAGCATTTTGAATATAACAATGTAGAGTATGTTTTGCAATTGTTTTAGTAAACAATAGAAAATGTAAAACTTGAATATTAACCATTAATTTTAGGTTTTGTATCATGAGGTGATGGTTTCTTTTTGAAATTTAAGAATATGAATAAATGATAATCCAAAACAAAACAATATGAAAATGAAGTTGACTAATATGTATGAAAAAACATATTAACAGGAAAATTAACGATGTCTATACGTAACAACCCATGCCGTAACCTGCAAGAATAAACAAAGCAAACAAACATTATTTACATGACAAAATTTTCAAAGTAATTATTTAAAGAGGAAAAATAAAAGTGAATAAATGTTACTCCCTAACTACTTATCTTAAAATAAATATGAATTAAGAATAACAACTTGAATACCTATTTTACGGAAACGTCAAAACCTAATTAAATATAATTAATACAAAATAAATATTTGATTTTGATAAATAAGGAAATCGCATTAATTGTTTAGAAAATTGTTTGAATAAAAAATGGTAACAAGTTTGTGTTAAGAATTATAGAAAGGTAAAGAGTCTAATTTTCAAAAAAATAACTATTTCTAAAATCATTTTAAGGAAGGTCAAACATGCATCCTGAAAGTAAGCATTTTGAATATAACAATGTAGAGTATGTCATGCAATTGTTTTAGTAAACAATAGAGAATGTAAAACTTGAATATTAACCATTAATTTTAGGTTTTGTATCATGAGGTGATGGTTTCTTTTTGACATTTAAGAATATGAATAAATGATAATCCAAAACAAAACAATATGAAAATGAAGTTGACTAATATGTATGAAAAAACATATTAACAGCTTCAAAATGATTCGAAAAGACTTAAATTTAAACAAATTTACATATTCACGTATATAGAAAGTCTATTTTTTTTATAAAAGAAAATATTATATAATTAAAGTTTCATTTAAAATATAATTATTGGTCAAAATTAAATGCAAAAACTTAAATTCAAAGAGTTTCGCATAAATAGAAAGTATAACTATTGTTAAATCAATAATTATTGGTCAACATAATATAATTTATTATTGAAATTAAATTTTAGATATATGAGAATGTTGTAAACCTATTACCTTTATATATGGGCTAGAACTTCCCACTGCAGCCATAATTACAAGTCCTAAATTATATACGATTGCAAAAATAACTAAAATAAATAACAATGATTAAATGAACTAATAAAATGGTTTTGTTCATAATAATAAAACTTACACTGATAAAACTTTATCAACGTTTCATATTATTTTAGTTCTCAGCAAACTATTTAGCTTACTCTGTGTGTATACATTTTCATATTTATAAAATAACTAAATTCCATTTTATTGCACATTGAATTTTTACTTTTAAAATTTAATAATAAATAAATTGAATTGTTTTATGAATGTTTGATTTCTCAAGGTCAAACTATGTAAATACATCAAAATAGAGCATTTTGTCTAAACATGTTCATTTTGGTCAATACTATCAAAGTATTTTGGTAGAGATTTTGATACTTTTAGCATGGTTGAGTAAACTTGCACTCAATCATTAATTTTACAAACAATAAACGTGCACTCAGTCATTAATTTCACAAACAATACCAAATAGGAATAAAATTGTACCTTGCGGGAACGATAGGCTTGCAAAAAACAAATATAATCAACACAAAGAACAGTTTTAACACCCTTGTAAATAAATTCTAAAACCTTAAAATAAAATATTTAGACAGAGAACATCAATAAACGAATAAAAATCGAACCTTACCATGATTATCAAACAGTGAATAGAAAGATCGGAATCAAAATCCTGCATGAAACATAATCAACTGATTAAAGCCGTAAATAAATAAAAAGTTAGATTAACAAACAAAAGAGACAATATTCACAAACCTAATACCCTAGGGGGAACGACTATAGAATCAATTGGATTTTGAGCGACCATACTGAAATTAGGGTTAACTTTACTTGAGAGAGATGATTGGTGAGTTATATATATATGCCCTTGAATAATTGAAACTAAATGATCCCAATTGATGTGACCATTAAATCATTTGACTACCAAGTAAAATAGTTAGAAAAATAAATAGTGGTCAAACTTCTTTAAATGATATTCTCATAACTATTTCCTTAAATCAAGATATTTTTAATGATCATAATTTATATATTTAAAACTTTCTGTTTTGGCAATTTAATATTTATTTATTATGGTAATCATAAATTGTATAAATTGGTTGTGATTAATTAAAATTTGTTTTTGAATTATTTTATTGGGAAGAAAATCAAAGAGGTAGTTATATATATGGAAGTAATAGGGTTGGAACAATAAGAAGATAACATGTGTTTATAAAGTCTACTGTTATAAAAGTATAGGTAGATATAATTCATATAAGGTGTGAAAATAAAAGTTACTAATTTTGTTATATATATACAACTCAATTGTTAATTAGCAAATCGTAATTATAAGTCAATGTTTACAATACTAAGTCAATGGGTCAATTGGTCAACAATAGATTTGTAACTCAATTGTTATTGTTAAACAATAATAAGTCAATGGATTTGTATTATAATTGTTAAAACTTAATTAATGACCGTAATTAAGTCAGTGGGTCAATGGGTCAATGAGTCAAATGAATTAATTATAGTAAAACTTATTGATTGTTAATTAATTCAAATTTGCATTCAAATTTACACCATAATTTGTACAATAATTAATTCAAATTTACAAATTAATTACATTCAAAGAATATATAATAATTAATTCAATTAATTCAAATTTACAAATTCCGTAATTAAACCATTTCCTTAATCAAATAGGTCATCATTTCCTAAATTTAACATGAATGATACAAACCTTTACAACTTTATGAATTTGATAAATTTAATTAAATATAATATTTTAAATCGGTAATCTCTCTATATTATATATATTATCTGTAATCTCTATATTAAATCCGTAATCTCTTGATGAAATATCAAATAATTATCTAAATTATATATTATATATTATCTAAAAAATTAACAAAGGTGGTGAATGAAATCAACCAAAAATAATAAAATATTCAAAATAAAATTTTGAATATTTGGGTTTCGAAACTATAGCTACGATTTTAAAATATTACATTAATTAGAATATTCAAAATGAAAAATTAGACATTAAATGAAAGAGGAAAGATAATACTTTAATAGCATTGATGAATCTTATTTTAATATATTATTGATTTATTTTATTAAGTTAAAAATTAGAGAAAGCAATGATATACATGGAAAGTATGAGAATCAACCAATAGGAAGGGGGGATATGGACTTAAAGTCTATTGCTTTAATAGTATAGTTAGATGTTCACCTACATACTTAGCTAAACCTAAAACATAATTGTTACCACTTAATCAAAATCTAAGTCAGTCCAGGGGGGGTCGGTTTATTTACCCTATACTCGTTTTTATCACTTTTTTCAAATGAGGAAAAAATGAAAAATGCTTGTTTTCACCTTATTCTCTTCTAGATTTTACTAATAGGTTGCGGTTGCTATTAGTAGGATTCTACTATATATGTATGTTTGTTTTACGTGTGTTTGATATTTAAATATCGCTGGCCTTTAAATCCTAAGTTGACTTCTTAAGGATGCGTGTTTGTTCAGTTCGTTGAAATTCAATGAAAATGAATTAAATTACGTTTTTATCCGTTTTATTCGCATAATTTATTGGTTTTAATATGTAAATTAAAAGGATAATATGATTGATTGAATAATATAGAGATTCAAATGATTTTACTCGAACTAAAACTAACCATATTTATCGTTCATTCATGTTAGTGAAGAAAGCGAATCAAATGAATTGAAATCCCCTTCTACTTGCATTATGAATAACAATAACAAACTTGACCCATTCTTTAAATAATAACGGGTTTATTTGGACAAACATTTGTAAATGAGTTCATTTTAAGCACTTCAAATTAATTAACAGAATAACATGTTAAAAACGGATATATACATTAAACTTGTTAACTTGAAAAGAGTAAAAGGCAAATAAATAAAATTCAATACCCCCCATACATCGCCATTTTTTGTATCCGAAGCATATAGGCCGAATAAAATGTATACAAACATTTTTAGCTTTTAATACCGTCAACTTATCTCAACTAGGGTTGTTTGAGACAGGACTGTTCACGAACTGAGCCGAACCAAATGCATGCATGCTCATACTCGGTTCGGCTTGATTGAATTTAAAGAAACGAACGATATTTTTATGCTTGAACTTCGTTTGATTTGAAACAAGCTTTTTCCGAGCTAAGGGGATATTTAGGATTCCTTATTTTACCTCCTTATAACTTATTTAAGGCATAAGTTATAAGTTACAGAGTTGTAACTTATACCTTATACACTTATAAAGCCTAACATTCTCAAACATCTTATTTATATCATATATAATACATGAGACATATGCAAATTAAGACACCATATTTTTAAGTAATTTACAACTTTTAATGCTTAAGGTACACCTTATCTACCATGTAAGATAAAATTGGATGTGGCACATTGGTATAGCATTCACTTTACTAGTGAGAGATATGAGGTTTAAATCTTACTATCACCAATTTATATGAAAGATATAAGGGATGACCCTGGCTTGCCAAGGTCAAGTCCTGATCTCTCCCGGTTTTACCGGCTCCTCGTTGTCGTGCCGTTTGGGGGGGCGTGGGGGTCGGGTTTTATCCGGGGAATCCCTCAATAGGTGGACCGCTAGGGGCTCCGTCCGTCCAGACTCGTGGCCGGCTCGAGCTACCTTTAGCCAATGGGGGTCGCGTACGGAGTACCCGGTGTTACTTAGTTGGTCGTTTCAAAAAATATATAGAATGTAAGATAGGGACAAACTAGTCCATTAGAAAATATGTCTTGAAATAGTTACAACATTGTCCCCTCAACTATACTCAACTTTTGTAAATTTTGAAAATAATTACTACTTTGTACTTTTATATTTACTCATATGTTCCTTTTTAATTTTAATTGTAAATAACTTCCCATCAACGATTTTCCAATGGCCATAACTTTTTCATGCGTTGATATTTTTTTATTAAAAATTGCATCATAAAAAAGAGAATTTTATTGTCTTTAATTTAGGTATGGTATTGCTATAATTTTTCAAATAAAAAAATCAACATATTACGTATGGGTGTTCAGAATTCGGTTTTAACGGGTCCTATTTTATGCCGTGAGCGGTCAGCCAAATCGTTGGTTCGATTTGTTGTTATTGAGAACCGAAATTGTACTGTTGAAACTTTAAACTGTGAACTTCAATAATAAGTTTACCGCCTGGTCTAGTTTTATATGACTAATTTTCGTATAAACCATAAACCAAACCGTTTGCTATGGTTTGAACATTCGAAAACCGGCTGACCAAAAGTAATGATTGATTCAAACGTTTTCAAGGTTTCAAACAAACCTTAAACATCCACAATTATTACATAATCACTGTGATATTTGTTTCCCGTCGCATCATGCGGACACCCGTCTAGTTTTTAAATACTTAAGGGTATAACTATCAATATTAAATGGGGGTGTGTCAGTTGCATACCTTGATAAACGTATATTATTATAACTATAATATATAATTTATAAATTTCAAATAATTTAAATATCTAGGGTAATATCATTGCTTAAAATAAAAATAATCACTAACATAAAATATTACGATATTTGAATAAGATACTTTTAAAGAGCAATTAATTAATTTTATACGGAAATATATGGGCAAGTGAGAAAAATCCTCAAGGAGTTGTATAAATAAGCAAGCACTACTTCACAAATATAACAATAATCAATTTCAGTTCTCTTCAATCCCTTTGTTGATTCCTTGTTCCGTAAGTAATAATCATTTATTTGCAGCGTTTCTTTCTTTCTTTATTATAATCTTTAAAACTTTTGTACGTATAGGCAGTAGTACTATGGACAAGTATCAAATAATCTCAAAACTTGGTAGTGGTTCATTCGGTGTTGTTTGGAAGGCCTTCAATAAGCAGACTTATTAAACCATGGCGATCAAGAAACTGTTAACAAAGTACGAATCATCGAACAATATCATGATGCAAAGAGAAGTGAAAGCACTCATATTCAACAACCATGAAAACATCGTCAAACTCAAGGATTTAATCAATGATGATAACACCATCTTCCTCGTATTTGAATGCATGCAAGGCAGTCTCTACGATCTTATGGTTTATCGATCAACGCCGTTCTCAGAAGCCGAGGTTAGACACGTCTGCTTTCAAATCTTTAGAGGTCTTGCATGCTTGCACCGCAATGGCTACATGCACCGTGACCTAAAGCCGGAAAATGTTCTAGTTTCCAATGATGTAGTTAAGATAAGTGATTTTGGTGCTGCATGCGAGATAGATGATGGGCCGTACACAGATATCGTTACAACAAGTTGGTATCGTGCCCCTGAGGTGTTTCTGCATTCAGAGAGAGACTTACAATTCGGCTGTTGATATGTGGGCGATGGGCGCGATAATGTTTGAGCTATTCACCTTTCGACCATTGTTTCAAGGTTCTTCCGATCCACACGTATTCCATAGAATCTGCTATGTGTTAGGCGCCCCGACGAAAAGTTCCTGGTTCGAGGGACTTGAACCGGAAAGAAACATGAAGTATGAGTTTCCAGACTTTCCTGGAGTGTGGTTTTCTGAATTGTTACCGATGGCAAGCTCTGAAGCGGTTGATCTGATCGGTTCACTTATTTCATGGTCTCCACATGCGCGGCCCACGGCTATGGAGGCACTTCAACATCCTTTCTTTGGTGGTTGTTACCTTCAGGACACCGAGCCTTGCTCACCACCTGTGTTTGAAAAGTTGATGGAGAAGAGATCAAGTTTGAGAAGTTTTGAAGACGTTGCGGATGCGTGTGATGATGATCTGATTTGTATGCTTCCCGAAAATCCCTTCGAATTTATGATGGAGAAGAAGTGTGAATAATTAGTTGCAATTTGAACGCCACTTTTGTATTGTTTTAGTTTAGGGTTTAACTCGGATCAAACTGTGAATTTTGTGAATTTGCTTGTACGTACTTAATTTGTTTTGGTTAATCAGTATTTTTCAGGTTAGAGATTTCTAGAAATTACAGATTAGAGCCGATATGCGGAGGAGAGGACACGGCTGATCATTTATTTCTCTTGTGGTTTGGCCAAATTACATGGCAAGTAATCTCGCAATGGTATAAAATCCCGAGCATTTCTGCTTTTAGTATCAAGGATATCTTGGACCTACACATATACAGTGGTTTGGAGAAGAAGGCGGCTAAGGGCTCTACATGCTATTAGTTTAATATAATATGGTGTTTATGGAAGGCTCGGAAGGCTTTGGTCTTTGATGGGAAGCCGGATGTCTTGACAAATTTGGTTGATAAGATAAAGGTGATAGGATTCCATTGGATCCGGAAAAGGTCGAGATCTTTGTCTTTGTCTTGGGATGATCGGAGGGGGTTCAATATGTAATTGAGTGGTTTGTTGTGTTTTGTTGCTGGTGTATTTTGTCCGGTCACTTGTTGTGTTGCTTTCTTTTTCTAATAAATTTCTTTTGTAATTCAAAAAAAAAAAATTTGAATCCAAAATGTTTCTTATATGTGGTATGGACCGTATGGTAATCAACTCTTAACAATTAATGAACTATAAAATTTGTGATGAAGGAGTTGAAAATGCAAACAATTTACTAACCTCTTGTCAGTTCGCTAATCGGATTTGGTATCTTGTTAATTAGTTCCATGGTGCAAAATTCCTACAACATTTGCATTCGGTGTTGGTGACTAATTCACGATTCACAAATCAGCCTCGCTATGCTATAAAAGAAGAAGATTATAAGGAATTATATTGATAACATGTTAGTGCATTTGAAAATTGGAAGTCAAGAAACGGGGCAAATTTTTTTAACAAAGAGTCATAATGGAATCTAAGGTGGTTGAGGACATTAAATATTTGGCATTCTTTTGGATAAAAGAATAAGTTTTTCATTTAAAATGTTAAAGTGGATTGATTGGTGTAATTTCTCATTTTATGTTGTTTTTGTAATTTTTTAGCCCTGGCGTTTGACTAGTTTGGTCGTTTTATATTGAAAGTTGCCGTTCGAACAAAAAATTATTAATAGAAGGCAACATCTTGGTTGGTTTTATTGGTTCTAATTTTGTAAAAAGGCAAAACAAACTATAGTAGTGTTTAATGAATTGAAGTCGTTATTCAAATAAAGAGTTTTTTTACTAACGCAAATCACTTATATTTTGATGATTTGTAATTGAAAAAACTCTTACGCCCAAAACCCTAATATACCGTGTAAGAAAATTTGCAATAAGTAGTGTAAAAAAACAATCGACGTACTACTTGATAAACTATTAGTCATGATCATGTGTTCAGTTGCATACTTTAACAAACTAATATTACTAAATACAATTTATAAACTTCAAATAATTTAAACTAGTATTTTGACCCCCTGCGTCGTGGGGGGTTACGAAACCATAAACAAAGTTCGGATTTTGGTGATCGAGAGACAATAAAATCTTCTCGATTTTGATATGACTTTATAAAATGATAAAAGTAATACAAAGTTTTCAATCTTGTACAAAAGTAACATAAAATGTACAATTAAGACATAGAAAGTATCACAGTTTTCAAATCAAACATTTAAAATAAATCAAAAAATATTAACTCATTCTTACAATGACTACTCTTTCAGTAAATAATAACTTTCCAATTTGTGGTTAAATAGTGTACATTTTGGAAACATTGTGTAAGATTAAAATATATATACCTCTTTCTAATGGGCTGTATATTGACTCCAATCGCCAATACCTTGCAGGTCGCTCAACCGCTCAATCTCAACCATGTAATCTTAGACATGCCCACCCTTATTATAGATTTAATCATTTTGCATATCTATTATAAAAATTAATGACGTAGGAGCTAAGTAGCACGGAAACGGGTACGAGACCAGGATACGGGACGTTACGGGTACGAGAAACGACAAAAATCAAAAATCCAAGATACGGGTACAGGAAGAGCACTACAAAAAAAATATTAAAAAAATACAAATATATTAAATAAAGTCCAAAATAGATTTATATTGATATAAAGTTCAAACTCCAAAAAAACACTATATCAACCATAGGTTTATATTAATTATCATTTATCAATAATCAAATCGTTTTCAAACTCTGGTTCATGTAGCGAGGGATCGGCAACCTCCAAAAACCCAACATCTTCCATTGAATCGAAAGCATCTCTACCCATATCCCACATCTTTACATCATCATTCAGGTTCCTTGACAAAAGACAAAGATTATTGTGGACATACACCAAGTCTTCAGCACGAATTGTAGTTGATCAATTTGTTCCTCCTAAGCGAGTGAATGAATGCATAAGTACTCCAATTACGCTCGGCACAAGAAGAAGAACTAGGTTGTCCAAGTAATTTAAAAGCCATAGTCTGGAGAAAAGGAGTTTGAGCACCAAAGTTAGCCCACCAGTTATTGGGTTCCATAATACCCATATGTGTAATGCATGTTAAATCCTTAAAAAGACCACTCTTCATTGAAAACTTTGCATACTCATCAAGAACTTTGTTATACTCATCATCATTAGGAAATAATCTTCGAAAACATTTCATCCTTTCTTGTGAAATTTCTTCGTCCCTATGTGGAGTAAGTCTTTTAGAATCCTCAATTAGCCATGTATCACTATAATATCTACAACATTCAAAAGTCAAAACGTAAGTAAAGAATAGAAATCAAGCATATAGTTTAAAATCATATACATGGGATTTAAAGAGTAAGCTAAACAATGTAGGGGGTGTTATTCTTCACCCATCGACCCTGTAAAATATCATGCACAACATCATAAAAGGGACTTAATTCAGACATCCAACGTTTTTCTTTCTTGTAGATTTCAATCTTCACTTTCTCAATCATCGAATCCCACATCTCATACACAAAATGTATACTTGGTTGTTGGTGTCAAAAACTCTAATCATCTCATATATAGGTCAAATGAAACTAAGAACATAAATACTTTTTCCCACCATTCATCGTCCACAATCTTTTCTTTAACAAAGTTTGCTTTCACATTGTCATCTTCTCAATAAGAAGACCATTCGCTTATAACCATAGCTTGAAAACCTCTTTTGATAAGTTTCAATCTCTTTAGCATCACAATGATGGAGACAAAGCGAGTATCGACAACCGAAAATAGTCTAATAGGAGAAAACTTGTTGAAAATCGAGTCTCATGTTATGGTTCATGATAAAAATTTATATTGCAAGCGCCTGTGTGAACTTCTTTTATCCATTTGCACTCGTCATATGGTGTTGTATTTGTTTCCACACACCTTGGTGAACAAATGTCTTCAAAACAAAATTAAGCGTATGAACAACACATGGTGTCTAATAGATGTGAGGAAACTGACTCTCTATAATCTCTCCAGCCGCCTTACAATTTGTTGCATTGTTATTAATGATATGCAACATTTTGGTGACCAATTTCATTGATGACTTCTTTCATCAAATCAGCAATAAAAAACTATCTTTTACATCCCAAAACAATTCACTGTCTTTAAAAACATAGGACCACTGCGTGAGGTAGCCATGAAATTGATTAGAGGCTTTCTTGTAGCCTGTAGGATCACTCCAACCATCACTCACAATAGTCACACATTTTTCTTTCCATGAAAACCCAACTGGTTCCAATAGCCGGTGAACATTCTATTTTTCTTTTTGTAGTAATGTTGTTCTGAGCTTATTATAACTAACAATTTTATTATCAGCAACAAACCAAAAAGCCCTAACATAATGTGAATTTATTGCAAGATTAAAAGGTAAACCTTATGTATAAAACATTCATTAAATAATTATTTAAATAATAACGGGTTCATTTGGACAAACATTTGTAAATGAGTTCATTTTGAACACCACAAATTAATTAACAGACTTAGCATGTTAAAAACGGATAAATACATTAAACTTATTAACTTGAAAGAAGTATAAAAAACAAAAAATAAAATTCAATGCCACCCATGGGTCATCACCATTTTTTGTATCCAAAGCATATAACCGAACATTTTTACTTTTTAATGAGATCAAATTAGTTTTTAATACCATCAACCTATTTTAATTAGGGTTGTTTGAGACAGGACTGTTCACGAATCAAGTTGAATCAAACGCATGCATGCTCATACTCGATTTGATTTGATTAAACTTAAAGAAACGAACGATATTTTTATGCTTGAACTTCGCTTGATTTGGAACCGAGCGGTTTGATTTTGCTCGAGGCTTGAGCCATATCGAACAAGCTTTTTCCTAGTCTCCAGCTTGGTATATCCCACCGGCGACAGTTTTAGGGTTCAGGCGAATGTCGAGCCGCTGCAAGTTCTGGCTACCGAAGAAGAGATTCTGTGCAATTCCTCCTATCGCTAATTCCGAGTAATCTAAACATTAACAATTATTATTAATTATTAATTAACCATTAACTAACCGCAACTTTACCTCCTTAATCATCTCTGTTATCTAATTTCAGGTTTTGCGGTAATCATTCCAAACGGTCCGATGACGTATGGATTCTATGCTCAATTGATCCCTCACAGTAACTCTCACTTCTTATTAATTATTATCAATAACCTAATTCCCTATTTTACTATTATTATTATTATTATTATTATTATTATTATGTGTATATGAATTATGGATCAGCTCTGTACTGGAATCGAACCTTGAGTCTCACCTTAAACGTTGCCCGTTGCTTAAGCATAAGAACTCGCTGTCTCTCCAACCTTTTTATCGAAAAGGTATTAATGGAGGCGGTGAAGAAGACGATCATGAAGGTGTTACTTCCGAGTCAAAGAGGATGGCTGTGCAGTCCATGACTGAAGAGGTAGGTCCCAGCAGAGCCCAGTTGGACCCGCAAGACTCACCTTAAACAGGGACGTCTGCGCAGAGACCAACTGGATCCGCAGGACCAACCATGCTCAGAGACGTGACGTCCTTACGCGCAGTATGCAAGCTGGTCCCGCAGGAAATGCCTCCCATGGTGAAGGACTCCGCCTGTTCCCGCAGCCTCGGATACAAGCCATGAGGGAAGGCCACCCGCGCAGCATGGCTACACGCACTAGGTACTTAGCTCTCGATCATTCAGTGTCACCTGAAGGAATGAGCAAAGCCGGGAGCAATCCCGCACAGAGGCGGGAGGGGGAATACTCCCGCCCAAATAAGCCAGTCTGTATACTGAAGGACCTTTTACTGTACCTGACGAGGTATGGGCGAAAGATCTGATCAGGGATACGACAGCTCACTGATACAGTATGGCGAGCAGCATGCTCCTGTACTGTATCACTATTAAGCCGCTGCCTACTCACCAACTACTGTCATACCACGTGCGTAGCCGGCAGTTGGTGGAAAGGGAATAGTATACAGCAGGCCTGGTCGCTATCAGCCGCTGCATACCCACCAACTACCAGCAGGGCACGTGCGTAGGCTACTGTTGATGAACAGGAACACTGTTGCAGCCGGCCATACCTCCTTGGAAACCTACATCCGGCTATAAATACCCCAAATGGTATGATCATCTAAACACAACATATCTTACTACATTATCATCATATTATACCTGATATCTGCTCTAGCAATCTCTTAATATACTTTTATATTTAAAGAGCAATCTAGTCTGATTCTCACGCCGGAGGGTGGTCACAAGGAGGAACCCCCCCCTTCTCAGTGACGAGCTCACGGTGTCTGTTTTGCAGGTTATCAGAAGAACCATCTTCCAAGGGTCTAACCCCTCGTGGGAAACATCTCTCCAACCCCAAGGTTACCAGTAATCTGCCCGGGGTCCGGTTAGTGTTTCTTCATTGGCGCCATCCGTGCATAAATCTAGAACTTTATTTTTCTCCAGTTTTTTCAAACATCTACAAAGATGGTTAGAGAAATTCCGGTAACCATAACCCCTGCTACTAGGGGGAATACCGGCAACACAGTTTTTACGAACACTACCCCGGCTACCGAAGCCGGGGCAAGTGAAGTAAATTTTACGAACACTACCCCACTTACCAAAGCTGGGGCAAGTGCAGTAAATGATCGCCTACTGGGATCCACTGATACCCAGGTTGAGAAACGAAGACTCCCCCGCCAAACTCTCGATGAAGTTAAGGCATGGGCGGAGGCACGACAAAAGGAATTCCAGGCTGAGTTGGACGAACGCTTGCGTTCCGTGCAACAGGCCGACGAATTCGAATACTGGGAGGATGACTCGGAGGAATCCGACTCCGACGCGAACCCTCGCCATAGGGCAAAAGGGAAGCATAAGGAAACGGAATCCCAACCGAAAAGGCATTTTGGACAAGCCTTCAAACCAAAAAGCACAGGTGGAAGTCCACGAGACTTCTCTAAAACGTTCAGACCAAACGTTGCAAATGCAGGAACGTCCAAATTTGCAAGGGACATTGCTGAAGCAATCGCCCCAAAGAGTGCCAAACAAATGCCCAACATAGGCACATATGACGGTATATCTGATCCAGACGATCATTTGAACAGGTTCACAGCAGGGGCAACCGTCAGCAATTGGACGGAACCCACGTGGTGTTACATGTTCCAAATGACGCTGGTTGGGGCTGCTAGAGCATGGTTCGATCGTCTACCGGTCAACCACATCTACGACTGGGCAGACTTCCAACAAAAGTTTAGCCAACACTTCAGCCAGCAACGGAAGTATACCGAGGAGCAATGGACAATCCTCAAATGCATACGAGAGGAAGACGAATCTCTGCCAAACTTCATCACTCGCTTCAACTCAAAGAAGCTAAGTTTGGGCAATATCAGTGAAGATTTTGTTCGCGCTGCCTTCATCCAGGGCGCACATGACCCAGAGCTCATCCGCACCCTAACAGGTAAAGATGGCATGCCATCCACATGGGATGGCATCATGACAGCAGCAAAACGCTATGCGGAAACAGAGAAACAACTGGGTAGAGATCTCCCACAGAGCACAAACCTCTACACCCAGAGGACGAGAGAAGACAACGTCCTCACCGCCCGATTAAATAAAAAACGAAAGCTAGGCATCTGGCAGTCAAGGGTAAACTTTGACACCTCATCCGGCTTGCAAAATCGGTTGGGCGGAAGGGATAATGTACAGTCGCACCGGAACTCCAGATGGACGCCACTCACCAAAAGCGTCACTGAGATATTCGCCACTGAAGGGCTCCCATGGCCAAAACCGCCAATAATCCGACATCGTCACGATGCAGATCGGAGCAAATACTGTGACTTTCACAAGACAAAGGGCCACAACACTGAAGAATGCATAGATGTAAAAGATATGGTCGAAGCATTTGTCAGAGATGGGACGCTCGCGCACCTCGTGGCGTAATAAAGGCTGAGCAGGCGGGTGCGTATAGAACCCCAGCTGGGGAAAACACGAATCAATTCCAGCTTCAAAATCGAGACTACATGCTGCGTAAAGAACGAGATCCCGAACCAGGTGCGTATCGGCTCGATGGCACTCCCATCCCAACAAGGAAGGGAGCTCATTTACACAGTTTGCATGTAAATCAATTCCAATTTGTAAAGAAAAGGCCAAGAGCCACTTCTAATGGAAATGATTCTCTTAAGAATATCGAAGCTGATGATTTTACATTTAATACTTTTCTGGACACTAATATGCCGGTTTTCACCGCATAATTACGTGAAGTCATTGCATGGGAAGGCGGTCCTACCCGCACGAACCCAATAACGTGACAAACCTTCACGCAGGTCAGTTGAAGGGGAAAAAGTTCAGCACCCAAAAATGAAAGTGCCGGTCTATCCGCATGAATCATTAACGAAACTGAATAATAACCTAACAACCGCGCGTCGAACGGTTAAAACTATCCAACACTGGTGACGGCATTCACATTACGTGAAGTCGTTGCGTGGGAAGGCGGTCTTACCCGCACGAACCCAATAACGTGGCAAACCTTCACGCAGGTCAGTTGAAGGAGAAGAGTTCAATTATTCCATTAAATGAAAGTGCCGGTCTATCCGCATGAATCATGAAAGGAAAATGAACACTAACCTATCGACAACCGCGCGTCGAACGGTTCAAAACAAAATTCTTAAAAAGGTAAGAAAAACCTACACGCAGGTCAGGTATGGGTAAAGTTTTGCCATCCTACTAAGTGCAAGTGAGGTTCTACCCGCACAATCACGAAAGAGGAAGCAAAACTTCACACCTATTATCAACCACGTTCAAAGGTTAACTTATCCTCAAAAGGCAAGAAAAACCTACACGCAGGTTAGATAAAAGTTAAAGTTTAGCCATCCTACCAAGTGCAAGTGACGGTTCTACCCGCACAATCACGAAGGAGGAAGCGAAACTTTAACCCACTATCAACCACGTTCAAAGGTTCTTATTCTAAACACTTGGAAAATTGCTAATTTAAACTAAGTATGCAAGTCATAAGTTTATAAAGCAAGGAACCCAAAGAAGGAAATAACAATCTTATACGCAAAAAGATTAATATTTCAAGAATATATTACAAGAATGGCCGGGTAACTACCCGCCTAAAAGAAAAAATAAAAAACTATACAAGTCTTAGCAATGGGAAGGGATCTTCAGGATCAAGCCTCAGGGCCGCTTCCACTTGGACCCGCTCCGTCAGAAGAACGGGGTGGTTCGAGGAACGCTTTGAGGACAGCTAACCCATCATCAGCAGCAGCTACTTCGTCCACCTTCTCCACCACTGGATGCGGGAAGGCGGCGTATTGGTTCAATGCTTGCTCATAAATGGCTTCAGTATCCACATTGAACAAAGGGAAGTTGGAAGGCGGGACGCCTTTCTCAACAAACCCTAGACCAAGCATGAAGCCGGCCTTTTCCCCATCATCATGAGAAGCGTTGAGGGCTGCGGTCATAGCATCATCGTAAGAGGTCTCTGAAAAGACCCGACGCACAACCTACAAAGAAAACACAAGTATTAGAACCTTTTCTTACAAAAGAAATGCGTGAAGATAAATCTAAACATACCTGAGGCAACGCTTCTCGAAGAAGCCATCGGAGGGCAGCTTGAGCTTCGGTATGGGCGCGTTCGGCTTCGCTCTTGTTAAGGTTGGCAAGTAAAACTTCCTTAGCGGCAGCCTCTTCGACGCCCTTAAGCTTCCGCTGGGTCTGGTCAAGCACCCCCCTTTGGTCCAAGATTTCCTGGAGTTTCTTGGCATCTTCCATTGCCAAGGCATCATGAGCGCGTTGGAGAGCCTCTAATTTGGCCTTGAGCTCCTCATTCTCCACACGCAAAGGCTCAGCAACGGCTTCAGCCTTGGCAGCCCTCTCGGTTGCGTTTCGCGCAGTCTCCCTGGCCAGCCGAAGCTGTTCATTCACAGCTTGGGCAGCCTTGGAGCGGGCCTCGAGTCGCGCCTGAACTTCAACCTCGAGGGCCTTGAAGGCCTTCTCCTTGTCGGCGGCAGCTGCCGCCAGCTGTTGGTTCTCCTCCCGAAGAGCACGCGCCTCAGATATGTCCTTGGCGTGAGCTGCTTTCAACTTGTCGTTTTCACGACAAAGCAGCTCGACGCGCGGCTGCATCCGGGCCTGGAGAACCCGAAGCTCATTAGTTAGCCTACCCTCCTGGTAGCTAACCATGGCTTCCCCCAACGCGCCCGGAGGAGCAGCGTGGCGAGCCCAGTCCACGCACTCCACGGGTGTGCGAAGGGTTGTTCCTCGGCGTATGTTCCATCGAGGAACATACACTTCATTGGAATCCGACACTGCAAAAGAAACAAAAGCAGTAAGGAAAAGATGATGAAAAACATAAGGGAAAAAGAAAGGAACCCTACGCACCTGTAGGGTCAATGACAGGCCGATAGCCGCCAAACCCATCACCTGAACCTAAAGGAAATCCATCCAACAGGTCAGGCAGACGGGAAGGTGGCAAAGATCGGCGTGAAGCCCTGCGCGTACCTGATGGTCCGGCCATCGGTGCCGGTGGCGCGGGCATGGTGGCAGCCGCCGTGGTCGCCGTCGTTGTCTCCGCCGCGGTCGCCGCCTCCTTAAAAGCAGCAGTAACCGCCGGTTCCGTGAAGGATGCTGTAAAAATCGCACTCACGGCCGGCGGTGACGTCATCACTACCGGAACAGCTGGCTCAAAGGAATGAGCAACTGGACCAGCGGATGCAGACGCAGGCGCCTGGGTCGACGCCTCAGGAAGGCTGACCGAGCCTACCGTCATTGGCGGGGAGGTATTCCCCTGCGGTTCACCCCGGAATGCGTCAACACCCACGCCTGCACAAAGAAGAAAGTGTTAAATTTATAGTGATAAATCTGCAGACATTATGATTATACTTACGGGTTTTCTTGACCCTGAACGTACGGACGGGCGGGGAGGAACCCGATGGAGCCGGCCTCTTGGTACCGGTCACCGTCGTCTTCATTGGTTCTCCGGAGGTAACGGTCGTAGCCTCCGGAGCAGTGCTCTTCTCACCACCGGGCTTCCCCGCCACCTCTTCACTATCTGACTCCGAGTCAGAGAGAACCACTGGATCAGCTGTGGAGGCCTTCTCCTTCCCCTTCACGCCGGCAGCAGCCTTCTTCTTCCGCACAAGGGGAGGACCATCTGCGGATTCCTCAGAAGAAGACAGGATGTAAGGATTTCCAGCAACGGGTACAGCATTGAGGGGTTCAGGATAGAATATCTCCTTACCTGGCCGCCGGTGGCTCAGGATCTCTTGGCCCGGCGGATAGACCTCCACAAACCTATCCGCCGTTTGCTCCAGGATGGGCAACTCATTGTCGTCCAGAGCACGAGTGCCCACCCGCACGGGACTGTCAGCCTCCCGCGGGAACAGGAGCGACTCCAAATTATTCCCCTCTGAAAGAAAAGAAACAGTTAGAAAATAAACTAATATCAGCAAGAAAGACAAGACATACCATAAGGAATAGAGTTCAAACCGTATTCGAGAAGGATAGGAAACCGGGACGCATCCTTCCATACCCGGCTCATCCCCAGCAGCACCATCCCGGACTCCGCAAACCGGTAAACCGGAGATTGGACCCGGGATATCTTCGCGAACCATTCCGCCTCCTGGTAACTGGAAGCATGAAGGCTCGGAAGCGCTTGACCCTTCTTGAACTTCATAGCAATGGGGATGGCGCGGGCAGAGATGTAGAAGAACTCCCGCTTCCACGATCGGAGACTGCGCTCGGTCACGCAGATCTTCAAACCCTTAATACGGGTTGTCAGGGTGTACCACCCCTGGACGCACCTCCAAGTATAGAAGGTCATCAGGCGGTCCACATAGGGCTCAATACCCAGAATCCGGCACACCCACTCGAAGTGCCGGACCTTGGCAATCGCCATCGAATGCACCTCGGTCAGGTGCACACCGTGCCTCTCCAGGACACGATACATAAACTTTGTCAATGGAAACCTAAGGTTCCCATAAACAAAGAATGCAGCATATACCCCAATCTTGCCACTGGGGGCATCGTACACAGTCTGGTGGGATTCAGGAAACTCAGGCTCGAGAGACTCGAGCATGAACTTCCTGACTATGTACTGGTACTGATCGAGAGGTAGAGCACACTGGCACTCGCCAGCAGTACTCCTATCGTCGGCTACAGCTTCAGCATCATGAGAAGACATTTTTGCAGAAAGAAGAGTGATTTCGGGAAAATGCTTGCCTGAAAAAGGGGAGTATTTGCCGGAAATCACTAAGAAGAAGAAGAAGAGAGGTGAAAGTGTGGATTACAAAGGGGCCTCTCCCCCTTTATATACTAATCGCAATTAATGCGGTGAATTTAATGCGGAGGAGAGAGAAATCGAAGGTGCAATGAAACTATGACACGTGGCAAAAAGCAGGCTGGCAACAGCTGTTGACAGGACGCGTGCCAGTAATTTGCGGCCACGCGCCCGAAAAATCGTGCCCACGCGCCAGGAAAAGCGTCTGGAATGACCATGTTCTGTCACGTCACCATAACTTCCTGCACGTCCTGACACAGTCAGAAGAAACCGTCGCACGACGTTTCAGAGGTTTGGACTGTTCTTATCTTTCCACCAACTCTTCGAATTTCAAAATTCAAAATTTAAAAATATTAAAAAGTAAGCGGGAAAATACCCCTTACCCCTTGGCAAACAAGTAACCGTTAGACGGATGCGGGTACAGTGTAAAGGCAAAACCCTTCACATACCTAGCACCCGCAGGAAATTGAAGCCAAGTAAACCTTGGCGAACAAGTAACCGTTAGACGGATGCGGATACAATGTAAAGGCAAAATCCTTCACATACCTAGCACCCGCAGGGAATTGAAGCCAAGTAAACCTTGGCGAACAAGTAACCGTTAGACGGATGCGGGTACAGTGTAAAGGCAAAACCCTTCACATACCTAGCACCCGCAGGGAATTGAAGCCAAATATTCCTCGGCAACCAAGTAACTATAAGACAGGTGCGGGTACAGTGTAAAGGCAAAACCCTTCACATACCTAGCACCTGCAGGGAATTGACGCTAGGAATACCTTGGAAGTAAAGTAACCGTAAGACGAGCGCTGGTACAGTGTTAAGGCAAAACCCTTTACATACCTAGCGCTCCGCTGGGAATTGAAACCAGGAAGGATCTTCTGGGCAATGCTTGCGGAAACGGAAATAACATCCCCGCATAGCGGGAACGTTGAGAACTACGTTGTTTGAAGCTCCAGGATGGAATTGGTGGTTTTAACATAATTGATCACTATGTTCAAAACTACCAAAACCTCATGGAGAATCCACACAACTAGGACTCAATGCTCCTGACTTGCGAGGAGGTTACAGACCTACCCGCATCATACCCAAAGACCAAGCAGGAAACTCGGGCATTTCTGCAAGTGACAAGGACTTCCCATGGAAAACCTTACAAAACCCTTTTCAAAACCCTTTGCTTAAGTCCAAAAGTTCACCTCACTTTATTAAACACGCATGAGAAGAACATTGGACTGGGGGGACTTGAAGAGGTAGGTCCCAGCAGAGCCCAGTTGGACCCGCAAGACTCACCTTAAACAGGGACGTCTGCGCAGAGACCAACTGGATCCGCAGGACCAACCATGCTCAGAGACGTGACGTCCTTACGCGCAGTATGCAAGCTGGTCCCGCAGGAAATGCCTCCCATGGTGAAGGACTCCGCCTGTTCCCGCAGCCTCGGATACAAGCCATGAGGGAAGGCCACCCGCGCAGCATGGCTACACGCACTAGGTACTTAGCTCTCAATCATTCAGTGTCACCTGAAGGAATGAGCAAAGCCGGGAGCAATCCCGCACAGAGGCGGGAGGGGGAATACTCCCGCCCAAATAAGCCAGTCTGTATACTGAAGGACCTTTTACTGTACCTGACGAGGTATGGGCGAAAGATCTGATCAGGGATACGACAGCTCACTGATACAGTATGGCGAGCAGCATGCTCCTGTACTGTATCACTATTAAGCCGCTGCCTACTCACCAACTACTGTCATACCACGTGCGTAGCCGGCAGTTGGTGGAAAGGGAATAGTATACAGCAGGCCTGGTCGCTATCAGCCGCTGCCTACCCACCAACTACCAGCAGGGCACGTGCGTAGGCTACTGTTGATGAACAGGAACACTGTTGCAGCCGGCCATACCTCCTTGGAAACCTACATCCGGCTATAAATACCCCAAATGGTATGATCATCTAAACACAACATATCTTACTACATTATCATCATATTATACCTGATATCTGCTCTAGCAATCTCTTAATATACTTTTATATTTAAAGAGCAATCTAGTCTGATTCTCACGCCGGAGGGTGGTCACAAGGAGGAACCCCCCCCCCTTCTCAGTGACGAGCTCACGGTGTCTGTTTTGCAGGTTATCAGAAGAACCATCTTCCAAGGGTCTAACCCCTCGTGGGAAACATCTCTCCAACCCCCAGGTTACCAGTATTCTGCCCGGGGTCCGGTTAGTGTTTCTTCAATGACTGAGCCTCAACTTATTAAGTTGATTGAAAAGATAAAATCTGTTCATGATTCGGTGTGTAAGGACATTCTGGATTCGTACATTGTCCCGGATGCTTGTAGGAGTTGGATTGACCGCGCCATTGACTGGTATGGCACGTGAAATGCAGCTTTTCTTTTATTTGTAGTGTATGCATTGCTATTGGAATTGTGCTTTACGTTAGAAATCTTGAATACTGTCTGTTGATCTCGAGCCAAATTAACCTGTAGAAGACATATTAAATGACTACTGTAGTTTTATATTAGCTTACACATTTGATTGATTAATAATGTATGTTGTCAAAAGTCCTTTGGGTGTGTGCTTAGGCCCTCTAGGCAAGGTGCAGGGAAAGCGCCTCGCTGCCATCCAGGTGATCGGGCGAGATTCCATCATTCCAGCCAAAATCCTGGCTAGATTATGCAAATTCCAGCAAACTCTTCTTATACATCCAAATATGACCTAGAACTAACCAAAACTAGCGCTAGGCAAGCCTAAAATATGTATAAAACCCCCAAACATGTTAATTTTATGCTATGCACTTTGCTTATCTCGGGCCCTCTCTTTTAAGTGTCTTGTGGGTAGGCCCAAGGGTCACCATTTGCGCCTTTGGTGCGCCTATTTCAGGGTCAATTTCATGAAAGTATGCTGCAAAGTATGTGCACTTTGACAACTATGTTAATTACTTATACATTTGTAATGACGCATACTAGTGCCTGTATATCAATACTTTGAGGGACGCTTACCTATTTCAGGGTCAATTTCATGACAGAATGCTAAAAAATATGTTCCCTTTCATGAAACTCTGTAACCATGTTATTCTTTTAACTGCTTTCACAGAATTTATATACCTGATTTATGTGTCTACATGGCATTCCTTGTCATGATTTATCCGATGAAACATAGAAGTGCTGTTTTGCTATGGTTTTTCTGTGTAGGAAATAGGAATCCATTTGTGTGTATGCGTGTTTTTTTTTTGTTGTTGTTGTTTCTTAATTAATGGAGTTACAGGAAAATACCATTTCAAGAAAAACATGTTATCCAGCAGGCATCAATTCTTGGAAACTTGGAGAAGCTTGGAGCATTGAATTCTTCTAGTATCGGGGAACAACTTCATTGTAACAGTCCATCTGCAGATTCTCCTGCAGTTGTTGAGTTTGGAGCCGGAAGAGGTTACTTGACACAAATGCTGGCAGACTGTTATGGGGTCTCAAAAGTCTTTTTAATTGAACGCAAATCATATAAACTTAAGGTCAGTGAAGTTGCTATTCAGACATCATTTTCTTTGTTTTCATTATTACATGTTAAAATCAGACAACTCATAAAGATCAATTTTTAGGCTGATCGAAGCTTGCGACAGAACGAGAGCTTGATATTAGAGCGGTTGAGAATTGATAGTAAGGATTTAATCCAAACTTGTATTGTTGATCTTATAGACCATTGTTTTATCTTTTCTTATTGTGTGTTGTAGTTGAGGACTTAAATTTGAATGCAATCGAGGCATTAAAAGGACTTCCTTATTTGGCGATTGGAAAACATCTGTGTGGACCTGCGACCGGTAATGGCTGTTTTTGCTTACTTTTGGGCGGTCCTAAAATTGTATCAAATGTTTTATTAGTTAATATAGTTATCACTTTGTGTTCTTTTAATTGGCAGATATGACGATAAGATGTTGTGTTGGGGAAGGTGTAGCCAAATCTAGTTTGAGAGGACTTTCTATAGCAACTTGTTGCCACCATCTCTGCCAATGGAAACATTATATCAGTAAAATCCGAATCCCAACGTTTTTTAAATTACGTTTGTTGCAAGTCTCATGAAAGTAACAATAATTGTTTCTCGGGTTGCAGATAAGGAGTTTTTCTTAAATTTGGAACTTACAAAAGATGATTTCCATGCAATTACATGGTTTACCAGCTGGGCAGTAGATGCAGACCACAGTTCAGACGTTGCTGATACAAACATGTAGGCGTCAGTCATTTTTCTAATTATGAAATTGTGAAATGACTCGTTACTTTATTTGAAGTGATGAATGCGTTTTGTTTGTGTTTGGCAGGGATACTGTTAAGGATATTGGTGGAGGTATTAATATGTTGGCTAGAGAGCGGGCTGATCTGGGGTTTATGTGCAAAGATATTATTGACGCAGGGAGGTTAACGTGGATGAGGGAATGTGGACTGGAATCCAAGCTTGTCAAATATGTTCCATCTAACATCTCTCCCGAAAACCATTTGCTCATCGCAAAGCGTTGAGGATCTTGATTTGGTTTCTGTTTTTCACCAAACAAAATTTTGTATTTTAGTTACTATGATTTGAGAAATAGAGATACAAACACACCATTTATGATTTAAAGTTAATTTAGAATTTGAACCATTTTGATACTATTTTAAGATGAAATTAGATTTTTTTTTAATTTTCTTGTTTTGTAATTTGATACATAAATCTAACTGAAAATAATACCTTTTATTTGCAGAAAGCTATATCACAGTTGCGGGGATAGCTCAGTTGGGAGAGCGTCAGACTGAAGATCTGAAGGTCACGTGTTCGATCCACGTTCACCGCATTATACATTTTTATGTGACGGTTTTTTATGTGGGTCAGTCTACACTCTACTCGTCTAGTTAATATATAGATAGTCGCTTTGTATTTATGTTTGTGATGCTGTTGCTATTTTAATTTCATGGCATATATTTAAAATTGTTGCTTTCATTCATTCAGATTAAAATAAGTGTGTTTATAACTATGAACAGGCGATTACCTACGTTTGATTTACCTGAGGTTAACGTGCATGAGCCTACATTACCTGAGTCGGTCAAGGTAAAAGTAGTGTTGCCTAAGCATGGTAAAGTATAGGCGTATTTCAAACTAAGCTTATCCAGATTTATCTAGTTATTTACATGTAACGTGCCTATCTCACCGAAGATGCCGGACAATGTGTTACACATAAATTACTTAAATCTAGAATTCATTTTTAAAACCCTCTTAATCTTAATTTTTAAAATTTATTTTTACAGTTATTCCTGTAAGATTGTAATAGCGTAATATAACAAAAATTCATTTATACCTTACGTCTCATTAATAAAAAAAAATGTTCAAACGATTACAAAAAATTATTTATACCTTTAAAAATTCTTCGTCCTTTAAAAACTCTCCAAAATTCATTCTTCAGTTATATATCTATTCAATCAATTTATATTTGTCTTATCTTTTTTTGTATTGAACTTTTCTTTTTCTTTCATATACAAAGTTAATTCATGTATATTTGAACGAGACATGAGTATTAGTCCGTAGTGCTAGTCCATACTTTACGAATTAGATCAGTGTTAAATTTGTTGTAAACCTTAAATTGAAAGGAGACGATGCTTGAAGTGACAAATATTTTATTTTGTAAGTGTTATGATGAACACATTTTCGATTGTATGTAGTGTAACTAGTGTTGTTGTTTGTAAATACCATCGGGTGGTTATACGATCCCGGATGATTAGTTTCTTGCAATACCGTTTGGTAGTTAATAAAATTTTTTACTTGTGGCTGAAAAAAAAAACACAAAGAAAGTTAAATTATATCGATTTGAATATAAAAAATCCAATATAAATTAAATACCGACTCACATTTATGGGTGTGTTTGGGATTCCTTATTTAAGGTGAAAAGAACTTTTGTGATAAGTTGAAAAGGTCTTGTGACTATTTGATAAGGAGTTTTAAAAAAAATGTTTAGATTAACATAAGTCAATAAGTTTTAAAAAAGGTGTTTGGATGTGTTAAGGAGATGGTGGAATAAGGGTGGAAATAATATTTTAAAACTATAAGAAGATAAGTTATGATATCCTAACTTATTCAAAACATATTTTTTTAGTCTTATTAATAAGGAGAAACTTATAAGAACTTATTAGTTCTCAAACACTAAAATGGAGAAAAAATGACTTATTCGTCTTCATAAGTTATATGGAGAGGAAAATAATGCCTTGTTCTTGAGTTTTTTAACCAAGGAAAGAAAAGGAAATGAGACGGAAGGATAAGAAAGGGAAGGGAAGGAAATGCAATTTCTTTTAATTAGGTGTGTTTTTAAGTTGAAAGGAAATTAGAGGAAAGAAAATGATAACTATGTTCTTAAGTGAGTAATATTGTAATTTGGCTTTTTATTCTTAGTAATTAGCCCATTTTTAAAAAGATAATTTATTAAGAAAAAACATTATTTTAATCACTTCATAAACTATAATCAGGTTTATTTCCTTTCAATCAATCAATCAATCAATCATACCCAGTAAAATCCCACCGACAGCAGAGCTATAGGTAGGGTCTGGGGAGGGTGGGATGTAGGCACACCGTACCTCTATCCAAAGGAATAAAGAGGTGGCTTCCAGAGAGACCCTCGGCTCTAAGAACATGTGTATGAAAAAAAAAAAAAAAAAAAAAGTTTAACAGTTATATAAAAAAAAAACTACTACTAATTATAATAATATTAATAATAAGGTCGCAGTTTAACCGCAATATAAAAGCTAATAATAATAATAATAAAATATGTAAGGGAAATACCATTATGGTAAGTGACCTAAATAAGTTAAGTCTAAGCCCTAAGGTATTCAATTCTCTCTAGGAATCCTTAGCTTTAATCCTACTTCTCCACGAATTCCTATCCTCAACCATGTCCTCGGAGAGATTTAGGTCTATCAAATCATGCCTAATCCTCTCATCCCAAGTCAATTTCGGTCGTCCTCTACCCCTCCTCCCCTCTATAGTAATGCTTTCTACGGATCTAACAGGATTCGTCGTCTGTCTTCTCTTTACATGTCCAAACCATCTCAATCTCCACTCTCTTATCTTGTCTGCTATGTTCGCCACCCCTACTCTCTCGCGAAGCACAACGTTTCTTATTCTGTCTAGCCTTGTGTGCCCACACATCCAACGTAGCATTCTCATTTCTGCCACCTCCATCTTCCGCACTTGTGCCTTCTTGATGGCCCAACAATCTGTTCCATATAGCATTGCAGGTCTAACTGCCACCCTATAGAATTTTCCCTTCAGATTAGTCGGGAAACTCTTGTCGCACAATATACCTGTGGCTGCTTTCCATCTACACCATCCTACCTGAACTCGGTGGGTCACATCACTGTCTAATTCCCCATCGCTCTGTACAAATGATCCTAAATACTTGAACTTCGTTACCTGCGGGACCACCTGCCCTTCAATTGTGATGTGTGCGTCTTCACTGTCGTTTATCTCACCAAAATCACAGTGTAGGTACTCCGTCTTAGATCGGCTAATCTTTAAACCTTTTGTCTCTAAGGTTGTTCGCCACTCCTCAAGCCTCATGTTTAGATCTTGTTTTTTCTCAGCAATTAACACAATATCGTCTGCGAACATCATGCACCACGGGAGAGTCCCCTGAATCGACTTTGACAACTCATCCAAGACTACTGCAAAAAGAAACGGGCTCAACGCTGACCCCTGGTGAAGACCTACCTCTACAGGAAAGAAATCAGTATCCCCCACTGGCGCACGGACACTTGTTTCACTCCTGGTATACATATCCATAATTATCTCTATGTATTTCCTGGGCACTCTTCTACCCTCCAAACACTCCCAGAGCACCTGTCGTGGCACACTGTCGTAGGCCTTTTCTAGGTCAATAAACACCATATGTAGATCACGCTTCTTCTCCCTATACTTTTCCATTAATCTTCTTATAAGGTGTATTGCCTCTGTGGTGGAACGCCCCGGCATGAAGCCAAATTGGTTGACCGTAACCTGAGTTTCTCGTCTAAGTCTAACCTCAATCAATCTTTCCCATAGCTTCATAGTATGACTTAGTAGTTTGATTCCTCGGTAGTTACCACAGCATTGGGCGTCTCCTTTGTTCTTATAGATAGGAACTACAACGCTGCTCCTCCACTGGTCTGGCATCTTACCTGATTTGAGAATACTATTGAACAAAGTAGTTAACCACATGACTCCTTCCTCCCCCAGACACTTCCACACCTCGATGGGTATGTTGTCTGGGCCAACCGCCTTAGACCTTCCCATCCTCCTAAGTGCGTCCTTTACCTCTTCTCGTGTGATCCGTCGGCAGTAGCAGTTATTCGATTGTTGTCGTTGAAAGTTTGTGTTGTCATGTTCTTCTTGGTAAGCTCTCCCATTGTTAAAGAGATTGTGGAAGTAGGTTTGCCATCTTAGCTTGATGTCCTGCTCCTTGAACAGTACATGCCCATCTATATCCTTTATGAACTTCACCGGTCCTAGATCTTGCCTTCTACGCTCCCTGGCTTTGGCAATCTTAAACATAGCATGTTCCCCCTCTTTTGTTTCCAGGCTTTCATACATCCGTTTAAAGGCCGCCTTCTTTGCTTCCGCCACTGCCTTCTTTGCCTCTATCTTGGCCGTTTTGTAGTTGTCCCTCAATTCCACTCGCTCCTCCTCATTCGTACACCTCATTAGCTCCCTAAAACATCCTTGTTTGTCCCTTATCTTGTCTTGCACTGCGTCATTCCACCACCAAGACTCCTTATGCCCACTTGACTTTCCTGTTGTGACCCCGAGAGTCTCCTTTGCTACTTGGATGATCTTTGTCTCCATAGCTTCCCATATATGAGTTGAGTCCCCATTTAGTCGAGCCCGCGTATGCAGTATGAGTTTATCCTTAAACAGTAGGAGATTTTCGTCCTTCAAATTTCCCCATCGAATTCTCGGTGTACCTTTCTTCTCTCGAACAGTCAGCTTATTTCTGAAGGCTATATCAGTCACTAGTAGTCGATGTTGAGTCACAACTGCCTCCCCAGGTATGACTTTGCAGTCCTTCCACCAACGTCGGTCTCCTCGCCTCATCAAAAGGTAGTCAATTTGTGTGTCGCGTCCGCCACTGCTAAAAGTGATTAAATGAGAATCTCGTTTCCTAAAAAAAGAATTTATAATACCTAGGTCATGTGCCACCGCAAACTCTAGAAGATCTGTTCCGGTCTCATTCCTATCACCAAAACCGAAACCCCCATGTACGGCTTGAAAACCATCGTTAGCCTTACCAGTGTGTCCATTAAAATCACATCCTATGCAAATCCTCTCCCCCCTAGGTATGCCCCCTACCACTGCGTCTAGGCAATCCCAAAATTCTCTCTTTTCTTGATCCCCTAGGCCTACATGAGGCGCGTAGGCGGAGACTACTGCCACTACTTCCTCTCCTAGTACTAGTTTCAACACCATAATCCTGTCATTATGTCTTATCACCTCCACCACACTAGTGTGTATTTCCTTAGCCACTAGAAACCCCACTCCATTCCTAGCTCCATCAGACCCCGAGTACCACAACTTATACCCATTACACTCAGCCCCTCTATGTCCTTTCCACTTAGTCTCCTGGAGGCATGCTATCTGGACCCTACGTCTTTTAAGCACATCTACCAATTCTAACAACTTACCATTTAATGTTCCTACATTCCAAGAAGCCAAACGCAATATACGCTCCCTATCTTTACTCTTTCCTACACCCCTCGATTCAGGACATGGTCTCAGGTAATAGTCATGGTTCCTACGCTCTATGGTTGCAACTAATCACACAAACACAAGCAATAGAACACCAAATCAATAATAATAATAATAGTAGTAGTAACAAAAACTAATAATAATATATTAACTAGTATATTAACTAGTTTTATCAACTGGTATATTAACTCAAGCGTAATGAAGCACACAAGTGCACACACACAGATCAGTCAGAAGACTGATGCAATCACACACCAATTAAACTAAGCACTTAGATGGTGCAAAGGAAACCCTAGGATGCCTAGTGCAATAAAAACCTACAACAAATTCAGCAATACTGGTCCCCCCTAACCCAGCCAATTCATACCTAATGCAATACAAATAAGCAATAACAGAATGTAAAATAAAGAAAGGAACAATCTCACAATGATAATCTCCACAGATGACCCGTAACCTTTACTTAGGGTTATGAAGCCACTCTTCAACACAAAACCAATCCCTGATTTGTATCTTCAGGTTATTTCATTAATTTTGCTCCTTGTATGCTTCTCTGCAACCGAATGTTTCGACCTGGTTCTTGTATCCAGAAACAGAGCAACCCCACCCACCCAATTAAAACTGTTCTTTCCGTTCTTATTGTTTTTGTCGGAGAACGAGTCCACCTAAACGACAACTCCCCAGTGGCTTGAGACAAGCTATACCCAGAATTTGTCCGCCGCCGTCGCTAAAATGTCTCCGCCGTGATTTGTCTTGCTGGAGATAGAGTTGAAAGGTCGTGGAGTTGATTTGCAAATCGGCGGAAACCGAGCTCCTGGTATCTTGAAGCTTGCTTGACCAGAAGACGACTAGCTTCCAGTCGGTCGTGCCTTCGTTTCTCAAACGGTGACGTGCTGGTGGTTTGTGAAGAGCCTGCGAGAAAGACAAGAGAATATGGGGGAAGATTTACCTGGTTGCCGGAGAACTGGTTGCCGGAGAATTTCCTGTCGGGAAGGGTGGTTTGCAGGTGGACGTTGGAATTGTTGTACGGAGAGAAAGAAAGAATTTCCTGTATGGTGGACGTTGGACTAACAAAATGGACTTAAGTTATTATATCTTGACCACCTTACAACATCTTTCTACCCTTGAAAAAAACAACATGGCGTTAGAATCCCAAACACCCCCTATGTTTGAAAATTTGGTGGTTATGACGACACGACAGTTAAATTACAGAGCGCTAGAAACAACCAACCGTAACCGTAGAAGAAGAAGATGCTTGGAGACGAAGCCAGAGTATTATTAGGCTTTCCTCCCAATTCATCACCTTCATCATCACAGGTACAATCTTATTATTATTATTATTACACACACTAAACCCTAATTTCACTACCATATTCAGCTGAAAGCAGCTTACAAGCAAAAGGCATGGGAAACTCATCCGGATCGGGTCCCCGTTTCCCAAAAACCCATCGCTGAATCCAATTTCAAACTAGTACTTTTAATTTATTCATTCACTGCTTTCAATTTATTATTATATTTATGTTAATGTTAATGTTAATGTTATCATTTTGTACAGATTTCTGAAGCTTACGCATGCTTACAGTCCGGTAGGTTTACATCGATCATATTAAATTAAATTATTAATATGTTGATATGGAATTGTGGTCAAACATCAAGCAATTAGGAACTATAAGAGAAGTTATGGTCAAACTGATTATAATTAGTGGACTCATATCTTATGATTAGGGTGGAATAAGTTGTTTTAAGTGCACGGTTTAGTTTCGTTCGGTTATTAGGCTAAACTGAAACCGAAGTCATTGTTAATTTATTTTATTAACCAATCCGTTTCCGGTTAATTTGTTCGGTTTATTCGGTTAATCAGTTAGGTTTATTCGGTTATTCAGTTAGGTTTATTCGGTTAGTTTGTCAGTTTTCGATTCGGTTAATAGCCAAAACCAAACTTGGGGTATTAATATATTACCCAAAAATTAATTTTCTTTATATTTATCATGTCCAAGTACTCCCAGAGTACTCCCTCCAAGTGGGTCGGCCGCCTAGGGACCGCCTAGCAACTTTTGCAACATTGGTTTTTGGTTCGGTTTTGGTTATTGGTTTCTGATATTGCTCATTCCATAAATAATATTGATTATACGCGACAACAGGCAAATATTCAACAAGAGGTACATATTCAAGAGTGGTGAGAACCGGGGTCCCAAGGAGTCAAGGAGGAACTAAGAGCAAAGCATTGATTCGAATTCCATTCCTCTTCATTGTTTTAGGAACGGTTGCACTCGGCGGATCTAGTGCCACTAGGTGAATAGAATGATTCATTATCTATGCTAGTGTTTGATCCAATACTTGGCTTGCTAGAAGCAAATACTAATATTAATAATGATATGATAATATGTTTAATCAGGGCTTACAGGAAGCAGAGAGAGGCATGCCCGTCACATAATCCTTTTCTTCCTTGAGGTTACAAACATTTGCGCGCTATTGATCATGTAAGTCACATTCATTTTGTTGTATGTTCTTTGTTGCCATGGCTGCAACAGGCTGGTGCCCCTGTCTAGATTGGGTTCAGTGATCATCAGTGATTATTGGTGATATATGTGTTGGATCATATTCTGTTTATACTTTACAGTTGTAAATTTATCCCAACCCTACAGTGACAACTTTGTTGAATGGATAACACGAATGCTTATTATGGTAGAAAAGGTTAAAATCGACTGGTTAATATGCCAGGCGGTTAGTTAATCTTCCTATCCATTCATCACTAAATTGAACTTCAATGTGGGATTTGTCCGCTCATTAAGATCAAATGAAGTTCAACTTTTAGACATTATTTTATGTAAGCTATATTAGACTATGTGTTATGGTCACGTGAAAGGTGGTTCAAAAGTGCAGTTGAAGGGTCGGTCAACTAAAGCATGACTTTTAGGCCCCATTTTTTTAATATTAGTTTGGGCATGTTGGCGTCTCGAGTTGTCTTGTGAAGGGTGTGATCTATGTTATCTGGTTTCCATTGAGTGTTAGTTAGGGGCTTAGGGCTGAATGCAGAAATCAAATGGCCGGTTGGAGAATAGAGAATCGAAACGTCGATTGGAGAATCAAGTCTTGCAAAGAATCAGAAATCATGCCTACTTTTAAATGAAAATCGTTTCTGAACCTATATACCGTAAACGTTTCAACAAAACGAAAGCAGATTGTTTCTAAAAGCCCCCAAAGGTCAGCCGGTAGTGATTAAATAGTTTCAGAGTTTCAAACATATATCGTTTCTCAAGCATTTGCTTATTTGAGATCAAGAATTACGAAACTAGAGAAGAAAATTGTTCAATTGAGGAAGATATAAACCGAATGCTTTAGTCGGAAATTTAAAGTCTTATAAACAAGCAGAATAAAGGAAGATTTAAGCTAATTAAGTTTGGATAAAGGCTCCAAATTTTTATTTTGCTTTATGCCTCCAAAACAGCCGAGACGACAATATATTATCCGACTTTATTTGCATTTAGGTTCGCTACAAGATGTTTGTATCCCTTTGATATACATACTGGGCTGGCTTCCTCTTGTTTCAAGCTTGCCATAAGTATTGTTGAGATATTTTAACGGGATCCAAACTAAATTGAGATGGAGTCGTGTGAAAATGTTCACAACTATCTTATAATCATAACCCTTCTCTCTCTCCCTCTCTCACAAAACGCCTCATCTTCAAAGTTATGTATATAACTTCGACACCCAAAATGCCAGCAAATATTAGGAGGGGGGGGGGGGGGGCAGTGTGGTGGCATTTTGGCCCCAAAACGCCTACCAAAACTCTCCCACTATGCATAGTCTTATATCACTTCGTCTCGTCTGTTGTTCAAATATTTACTATGTATTGCATTAAATATTCCAACCTTATTGTCTTTCCATTTCCAAAATATTGAGCCTATTTGATTAGGCCCCATACCAAATAAACGTTAGTAGATAATAAGACCATGCGTATTCAAAACTAGGTATACCCCGGACATTTTACGCCATGTGACGCAAAGTCAGCTTTTGAGCATTTTGGGTGTAGTGGGAAAAACGACTCCAAAATGCCTATCTCACAAAACCCTCAAAATCCATGTCTTCTTATCGTTTTGTTGGAAACGCTTTCTTCAAAACGCCAAACCCAAAACGAAGGGGGGAGGGGGTGTGGCCCGGTGATTTGGCCTCAAAAATCTTCAAAACGCCATCGACTATGGATGGTTTAAAAAAAATAAAATAAAGGTTAATAGACCAACATCTCTACTATGTAAACAATAATGAAAATTGCAACAAAAAACAAACATTACGCAAAAATAATATAGCAATGATGAATAAAACATAAAAAACTAACAAAAACAAAAATTGTTATCAATCTTTGCAGTGGCGAAGCTTGCGATAAGACACCGGGGGGGCGGATGCAAAATGTATACAAAATTTCACAAACGAAGGTGGCCGGGCTCAAATTTTCGGCCAAAAAGGGCTAAATTACATTACGTATAAAAATTTTCGGCCGAAAACGGCTAAATTTTACATTACATATAAGACATTTTGGCCGAAAACGGCTAAATTTTACACCACGTATAAGAAATTTCTGCCAAAAATGTCTAAATTTTACACTACGTATACGAAATTTTGGTCGAAAAGGCTAAATTTTACACTACGGATAAAAATTTGGGCCGAAAATGGCTAAATTTACACTACGTATAAAAAATTCCGGACGAAAACGGGTAAATTTACACTACTGCGTAAAAACACAGGGGGGACCGGGGCCAACCCGGGCTCTGAGTAATCTTCGCCACTGAATCTTTGGGACCCTGGACACGTCGACCCAAATGCATGGAAGTGCAGCTTCTTTCTATGTTTCTACTGGTTGTTATTATTGCGTATGGTCAAATCGGGACAGTCATTGCTTGTTTCCTATTATGTTTTCTTTTTGTGGTAAACTGGTAACCGTTTGTTTAGGGAACGGTTTCGTGTTCGGGTAACTCGGGTGTGGGTGGAGTTTGGTTGGCTTCTTTTTGTGGAGCTTGCACTTATTTTATCAAATGGTTTTCATTTAGGCTTAGGGGCTATTTGGTTCATTCAGATCTGAATAAGTCAGATTTGAATGAGTCTCTGTCCCATTCAGCAATAACAATAAGTCTGAATGATTCAGACCTAATTTTAACCATTCAGATGTTTTTCTGTTTGAAACCAAACATTTTGAAGTCTGAATGAATCAGATGTTTACATCTAAATGGTTCTATTCAGATGTAAACAAATAGCCCCTTAGGTTCATTTAAACCTGACCCAATTCGTGCTTTGAAAGCAGATCTACTCTTGTTATATTTATAAAATTCACCTATATTTGTGTTAATGATGATGGTGATGATAATAACTTTTTGTTATACCTCTATCTCTGTATGAATGGCATGTTCAACCTTATGGCCACCCGTAGTGGGTGTGGTCTTGGGGCGATTTTGTGCGAAGTCCGGCGAGAACAACCCCCCCCCCCCCCACCCGGCGAATTGTGAGGCGATAAAGGGGGAGGCATCTATTTATCGCCTCTTCCCGTTTTGATTTTATTATTATTACAATGGATTGTGTGTGGTATATATATATAGGGTTGGCTTCCTTTAAGAACTCTAATTTGATTAAGATTTCTAAAAACCAATATCAACCACTCACTTTTATTTAGGCTTTAAATTTTAATAATAAAATATAAGGGTATAATTGTAACTTACCAATAGTTTTATCTCTCTTGTTAATTAACTATAATTATTTTATCTCCTATTTTCTCTCTTGTTTTTCTAATTCTTACGGATCCTATTTACAACAATCTCATACTAATAATTTAATTCTTCACCTTATCTTCATACTATATTTATTTCACTTTCTATCATATATTTACGTACAAATAAAAATACTCATGCACACCAATATTTTTAAAATTTACGTCTCTTTACATAAATATAGGGCTTCATATTAATCATTTTTTTTTACATAAACGTAAATCTTCAAATTAATCATATGTTTTTTAAAAGTGATCATCAACATAATGTGTAGATCTTCACATTTCTGTAAGTAAAAACATATTTGTGTGTATTTACATAAATGTAAGTGTACTATTTACGTAATGTAAGTGTACTATTTACGTATATGTAAATATTCATACACATCATCCATTTTTCAAACTAATAGTTCGTTTACATATATTTACATAAATGTAAGTGTACTGTTTACGTATATGTAAATATCCATACACATAATCCATTTTTCAAACTAATAGTTCGTTTACATATACGTAAATCTTCAACGATGGTTTATTTACACATATTTTGTTGCTTTACATATACGTAACTATACTATCTACATATATATAAATCTTCAAATCGTTGGTTCGACGAAGGTGTGTTGTGAATTACTCAATTTTTCAATGGTACGTAAAACTGTTGGTTAATAATGAAGGAGGTGAGATTTTTTTATTTTTTGTCATTTTTCAATATGAAACAAATACAAATTTCCTAAAGCATGTGTATTTAATTGCAGAAAATTAAAAATTGCATAAATTGAAATTGTGACGTCCAAGTGTCCAAGCATAATTACACTAACATGCGTTTTGAGTAACCAATTCATATGAAATAATATGGAAAAAAAGTCAAAAAAATGCTAATAAGTAATCTGCGTTCTGACTTTTCATAATAACTGCTATTTTCTAATAAATATATTAACATCATCATTGAACACAAACCTATAATGGAGAATTGTCATCTACCTTATGAAGGAAAATATTTATTACTAATACAGCGTACATTAATTAAAAGTTCAATACTTTGTTGTTCATCTCGATGATTTAATTAGGGAGAGAAAAAAACTCTAATTAGATGAGAGAGATGCATGAGAGATTATAGGAAAAGTTAACAAAGAAAATAATTTTCATCTCCATAATGCCCTTTTCTTATTTAGCAATAATCCATAGTCTTTTAATTAATTACCCGAATGCCATTATTAATTGGAAAATTGGATTTTAATAATCTCAACTTAATGCAGTTGGCTGATAATAATCCCAACTTTGAAAGTAGCTGTCACTGGTCCCAACTTTCACACTATTTATTTTCATTGGACCTCCGTTAAAAAAAACTTAATGACGTTATGTTTTTTTTCCAAATTTCAAACTGATATTTTAGGGCTTTTGATCGGAATGATAATACGAGTCGATTGATGTAAAACTTACTTCCAAACGGTGGTCCAAACGACTAAAGGAAGCTTCAATTTCGGTGTTTAAACTTTTAATTAACAAAAATCAAGCTGTTTGAAGCGTCGTTTCGAGTTAAGTTTTACATCAATCGACTCGTATTCTCATTCCGATCAAAAGCCCTAAAATATCAGTTTGAAATTTGGAAAAAAACATAACGTCGTTAAGTTTTTTTTAACGGGGGTCCAATGAAAATAAATAGTGTGAAAGTTGGGACCAGTGACAGCTACTTTCAAAGTTGCGATTATTATCAGGCAACTGCATTAAGTTGGGATTATTAAAATCCAATTTTTCATATTAATTAGAACCATTGATCAATTGATCTAGGGTCTAGATTAGTTCTTAGAGTTCTTTATGAAATTATAGGTTCTTAATTGATACTCACCCTATATATATATATATATATATATATATATATATATATATATATATATATATATATATATATATATATATATATATATATATTGGGCTACAACATCATTACACCCAAAAAACAAAAACACACTCTTTGCTGACTGGGCGTCACATTGCGCAAAGCGCCCCATTTTGTAGCCCTCCACTACACATAGCCTAATAGATAGGCAAAATACCGTAAATTGGTAGTAATGTTTACTTTTGAGTTGCGACTTTCACAAATAAGGATACTAAGTGGCTATTTGGCAATCTTGTGCTGAATTAGTAAAATATCTGACTAATTGAGAGGTAGTATCTGAAACATTCAGCATATAAGAGGCTTCATGAATCATTAAGAGTTATCTTTTTAATGAACCAAACATAATTTAAATCTTCAATGACATTTTATATAAATTTGTGTATAAATACTACATAAAATATGTCAGTAAATTTATTTATTTTTGAACGACAAACGATTAAAGCCCGACTATCAAGGGTAACCCAATGGCAAAAGGTGACCCGATACGCTCGTGGCCACTCATGAACCTTAAGAGTTATCTTTTTAATGAACCAAACACAATTTAAATCTTCAATGATGTTTTATCTGAATTTGTGTATACACAAAACATGTGATAATTTTTTTTTTTGAACGATCGACGATTAAAGCCTGACTATCAAGGATAACCCAATGGCAAAAGGCGATCCGATACGCTCGCGTATGCATAAAGCACTTACCACCTGTTTCGGGGAAAATCCACAACCCAAAGGTCCAATACAGTAAAACCTGGTTGAGATCAGATTCAAACTTGAAACCTTGTTCTTTACATCCCAAATCTTCACTTTCGATCACTTGTTCCAGGGAAAATCCGTTGCCCGAAAGCCCACTGCTGTAAACCCGCTTGAGATCAGATTCGAACTTGAGACATTGTTGTCTCCAGCCCAAATCTACACAACTCATCACCTGCTACATGAAAAACCCGCCGCCCAAAGACACTGCAGTAAAACCCGATTAAGATTCAATTCAAACTTAAAACCTTGTAGTCTTCAACTCAAATCATCACTAATCTTATATCAGTTGTGCTAAGACTCATTTTCTATTACTAAATTAAAATGGACACTAAATTGCATGAGTCGGTAAATAAAAGCCTTAAAACAGTTATGCTTATATGTTTGGCTTGATATAGTCATATTTGAAGTGCCAAATCTCTATCACTTCCTTTATATTTTTTTTCCAAAAATCAATGGGATTGAGCGGAACAAAACGATATTAGCGAATTAGTTGCCTTTTGTTTTCTTTTTTATTCTGTCTTTGCCAATCATTTCTACCTTTTTTTTTCTCTTGCACATGTATAGTCCACTGAGGTGGCTTTTTTTTTCCTTTAACCTTCTTGGATAGCGAATGCTTTAAGGGCGTTACGGATTAGTCGTTAAAAGAAAAACTAATACAGAGAAAACTTCACTTAAACGAGAAAATTGAAAAATGCCTCATAAACCAACTACATAATTTAGTTAAAAAAAACTAACACAGAGAAAACTCCACTTAAACGAGAAAATTGAAAAAAATACCTCATACACCAACTACATAATTTATTTATTTTTATTATTTATAGGGGTAGAGTGAGAAGTGTCACTTTTTTTTCCTACTTTTATGAAGTTCGCTTTTATAAACATTATTAATAACATTTTAAACATGTTACTATTTTTTGAAAAAATTAAAACATCTTTTATTTTTAATTTGAGTATATTATTTGAGTATATTATTGTTTTTGAAAAAAAAAAAAAACTTATGTGTATTGTAAATGATTATTACATAGATGTGATTGTTATGATTAACTATGTAATCACATATTACGAATATGTAATCATACCGATTACTAGTCTACATATATGTAATTTGGGATTACATATAATTGGTTTGTTACGTAGTGAGAGTTAGATCGGTATTAATTCGATTCATTACAGTTCTGGCATTCGATAATCAGTATAACAACTAAAAGAAGAACCCACGAAATATGAAATTTGTACTTTTTGATATTTTGACATACAAACTCCAAATAAAAATTAATCTTCAATTTTTAATTAAAACTTTATTATATTTGTTAAAATATCTAAAAGAAATTACAATATGGTCCGTATGGTTCTATATAAAAAGGTAATTAGAAAATACGATAAAATTTGATTATTCTTATATATTTTTGTGAACAATGGATGTATTATATAATGCATCGACTAGCAAGAAACTAGCCGGGCACAAACAAGAAAGGAAAATTACATAAATAATAGAGGGTTCTTCAAGCACTCTAACAATTAATTTTACACTTACTCTTTCTACTCGAATACCAAAGGAAGGAGAAGTAAGTAACATCATCAAACAAAACCACATACTTCACACGTATTTTCAAAAAAAAACGGTATCATTTCGAAGCTTCCAAATTGCCCACCAGACTACATATATAATCGCATCCACAATTTCTTTCTAGAGCACGCTTAAAGATGAGTTCTCAACCCACTCCATGAGATCAGTTGGGAATCTTAAAGCTAGCAACTTCACATCAAGCCACATTTCAACCAAATCCTAAATCTTCTTAACCAAGACGCACTCTCCAAAAACATGAATAACGTAATCTAACCCATCGCTACCCAAGGGGCAAATAGTAGAAGGGACATCTATCCCCTTAGTAACCAAATTTCTCCTAGTTGGCAAATGATTTCCCATAACCCTCCATCCGTAAATATTTATTTTCCGAGGCAAACAAAGGAACCAATTTGTTTTCCTCGAGATATCATGCAATACGCTTAGTTTGTGTTTAGAAAGTTATAAAATTTTATTACTGTTATAAAATAGTATCATACAGTTGTTTGGATTATTTAAATTGTAGTAATAAAGTGTTATAAAATTTGATTATTTATATGAAAAAGTATCATACTGTTTGTTGGTTTTATCAAAAAAGGTACTTAATAAAAAGATAAAGTTTGATTACTATAAAAAATATTTTGTAAATAACGTGGTTTGGTTTTATTAAAAAAAAACTTTCGATTGTTTTTTTCCCTTTAACGGAAAAAAGTTATAAAATGTACTTATTATTATTTTTTTTAAAAAGCATATAACTCATATTGTGTTGTATATAGCATGTATATTAGACATCACTTACGTCACACAACATAACCTATATTGTTCGGTACCACTCATATTATATGTTGTTAGTGTGGAAATTTTGTTTGTGGTGTTTTGCGTCCGGCTGTGAAGAGATACAAGGCTCGGCCGTTGTCTATGGTTTATTCTTGACAGTTTTTATAATAAAAGATAACTTAAGTCCATTTTTTATAACTATAAATACAGCTCCAATTAATAAGAGGTCTTTTTTTAAATTGAAGTAACTTAATCCAAATTGTTTCATAACATATACGCGTATTCATAATTCAAAGTCTGAATTAACTTAAGCCACAAGAGGATTTTGGATAATTGATTGGTAACCGAGAAGTTAGAAAACTGGGTACATAGGCTGGGTGATCGAACTTGAAGTATGATCATTATATGTTTAGTCAGTGGAAAAGTTAACGTACAAATTAAATTAATGTGCTAACCATGTATATATAATTACACTACTTGATTCTCACAGTTAACAAGCTAATTTAACTTGTATTTGATCCAAACCCGTTTACTTATTATTACTATAACTTGATTTTGTTTAATGTTATCACATCTATCATCAATTTAAAAATATATATAACGGTCATGATTTGTACTTGTATTGGACATTCAAAACTCAAGATATAATTTGGTGTACCATTATCACCTGCAATATTTTCTGTAGTGTTTAGGCTACAACTACCTTTGCTAGGAGACAAAGTGTTGGTTGTTCTACCAAATTTTTATTTGTATTGTATGTTGATGTGTACCAAACTTTTATTTGTAATCTTTCTCTTCATCCATTTTTAGATCCGAGGTCAACACTCCGTTCAGTTAACACTCTCTTATATTTTTTGTTTCATACATATATTATTTGTAAAAACAATCTTATAATATCCTCATATTTATTTTTTTAAAGTCATGCCAACATATTGTTGGTACGTTAGTGTATACATATATTTAATTATAAAGAAGTTATTTCACGTACGCAACGTTATTCTTAACTTGTTTTACTTATTATTTGTTAACTATATGTATTTTATATAGTTAACATCTATTATTTGTGCATATTTTTTTATTTTACATTTTAATCTCAAATTGGTATTAAAATAAAACAAATTAAAACAATCAAATAAAGAGAAAAACATTTTTTTTCTTTTTTCTCTTTCAAAGGTGACGGGGGTTAAGAAAGCAATCGGAGGATTATGGCGATTGATGATTTGGTTCACAAGTTTTGTTAGGAATGTAAATGTGTTAATTGATTTAGAACTCCGTACATTTGATTAACAAAATAATAATTTTTTATATGTAAATTTGTATAGAAGTTCGAACTTGATAGTGTGATAGAAATAAGACAGTGGTATGAATAATGGCTAGTGGCAACAGTTGGGTGCGGCAGATGAACAACACCAAAGACGGGTTGTGGAACAACAACCGTGCAGTTGTCATCATATCGTCTTTTCATTAACTTAACGAGAAATGGATAATTGTTATAAATCTTTTTACTGAATGTTATAAATGATAATTTTCTTAAAGAACTATTTTTCATAAAAGATATTTTTAATTAACATATATTATTTTATCTAGACGTCTATATTTTCAATGTTAGGAGGTGTCTTAAAATGACTAACTTCAAAAACAATGTTTTAGATCAATTTTTTTTAATAAACGTGTAAATAATTAAATAAAGCAAATTAATTCGAAACAACTAGTTTATAATTTCTAATTTGTTTTCTTTTAAGGAATGTTGTATAGAACTAAATGTGGGGTTCACATGATTTGTAATAACAATACTTTTTATGTTTAGTTTGTTACAGTTTGATGTAAAAGAAGACTTGTAATAAAGGCTGTCGATAATTTTCCCCCTTTTTAATATTATCAACTAAAACTAGGGATCAACTTGATACCGATGGTTACCGATCTCGAATTTCTAAAAAACTTACTGGTATCGAAAATGCTTCCCAGTATCGTAGGCAAAAGTTCAGTAAATACTGGTATCGATCTCAATTTTCTAAAAGAACTTTGATAATGGTATCATGGTAACAGTTACGAAATACTCGTTTCGATACCAGTACTCACTCATCCCTAGGTAAAACATGTTTGTTGCACTTCCTTTTCTCCCACATCTTTCCTAACCATCTTTTCTAGCATGTTATCTTCCTTCAATCACTCTCAAGTCTCAACGAACGTATGACATCACATTAGAAAAAACAAAACTAATAATACAAATATTGTAGACTTAAAACATATATCAATCTATCTAATTGAGTATACGCTATGAGTTATAATCACTAACATTGCCTTCGTATTCTTCTAGAATGCACGTTCTTCACTCAGGGTCATCTCTGAGAATGGTTACAAATTTTGGGCCGAAGACAAGAAAAAATTTGGGCCTTAAGTAACAAGATTTTTGTATTACGTTTAAATAATTAAACTTTTAAATGGGCTTATTGAGAAATGATTTGGGTTGTGCAAAATTTTTTGGTATAAAAGTGGGCTTGAATGAATTGTGTAATTGGGTCTTAACATTAAGAATATATATTTTATAATATAGATATATAAATTCTTTCTGAAAATTTCCAGTTACAGGGGTGATCGGTAGACGTTCTATAAAGTCTTATAAAGCATTGCGTCTTAGATGAAATGCCAACACTTAGTAATGCATATCTGTGGTTTAAAAGTAGCTAACAATATAACATGACACCATTATAACAAATAAAATAGTATAACATGATGCCAAGAAAAGATGACAATCGTGTAATATGAACATAGCAATGCCTCGAGAATATGATGCAAAACTTAAAATTAGCTAACGATATAACATGACATTACTATTAATGCTATTATCGTTGTCGTTATTATTATTATTATTATTATTATTATTATTATTATTATTATTATTATTATCTTAGGTTAGATAATTTCATCCAAATCACTACCATGGTACAAAATTAAAGGAAAATAAAAAAAAGTAACCTAACCATCACATGCATAGAAAAGAATGTAGTCAAATTTGTGATAGGTACCCTTTTTGGGTATTAGAAATTTGGAGACAATATATAACTTAGGAGCAATTTTCTCATATTTCATTTTCAAATCAATTACTTTTTTTAAGGCAATGCCCCACGTTGTGAAGCTTCATAGAAACGTGGAAATGGCAAGCAAGACACATACCCATTACAAAATCGAGGAAAACAAATCGAAGAACTCAAAACTTAAACTAATAAACACTCATCTTGTTAAAATTCGGTTCATTGGTACAATTCAACATAAAAAGAACAAAGGAACCAATCCGACATAGGAACATCGATTATTTTAAAATATTAAAATCTATTAAATTTTTATATAATTTATTACCCTAAATATTTAGGAGTATTGGATTTAAATACCCTCAACTTTCATTTTTTTGTCCCAACTAACGATATGTTTACCATCATTCTCAACTTTCACTTTATTTTCTTCTATCACTCTTAAATTAACGGGAGGGACATTAACTCTGTTAGTTTTCTTGCTGATGTGCATTTTCTAAGGGGTTTTCTAGAGACACCACCCAATTTAGCTAAAACACCCATCAATACGTATAGTATATGGTTATACGGGTATATGTTCCCCCATATATGCCCCGTATAGCCCTACACGGGGCAAGACGTATAGGGGGGTGTGAGGTATCCTTAGTAGGACCCAATGATGAGACATGTTTATGTGACATTTATTTTTTAAATTGTGGGTCTATACCATTAGTTCATATTTTCCCCCATAAAACCCTTACCCATAACCACCGCCCGCCCACCCACCTCCACCTCAACAGATCGAACCCAGCATCGTCGCACCACCATCTGCCACCACCGACCACCACACTTACTGTCGATGCCACCCTGTTGCATGTTAAAATTGACTAATTCCATCTTCCCAAATTAATCAAACCAATTATCATAAATTAGAGCAAAATTCATGTCAAGCTTAATATATGAAATGGAAAGCATGGAACAAGCATGATTAAGTAACTAATGTCAAATTAAACACAGATTTTGTGGCCAAATTGTGCAAATGCGGAATTCTAAGAGAGGTGTTTTCGACATATGGGACATAGGGGTGGCCATCTTGACCCATGGGTTGAATGAGTTGTATCAAAATGTATAAGATGGGTCAGAATGTGTCAAACTAAAAAAAGAAAATGATTGAAACGGGTCAAAACGGGTTGACATTTCTCGGGTTTTTTTAATGGAACGAGAAAAACGAAGGAAACTTTTTGATATTTTTACTTTTTTAAGTTTTTGATTTATATTTCGAGTTATAATTTTTTACTTATTAATTTTTGAATTTTTTGGTGAGGGGTTTGAAATGGGTTGAGATTTCAAAACCCATTTCAAAACCTCTCATCAAAAAATTCAACAAAAATAATTAAAAAATTATAACTCGAAATATAAATCAAAAACTTAAAAAGCAAAAATATCAAAAAATTTCCTTCGTTTTTCTCGTTCCATTAAAAAAACCTCGAGAAATGTCAACCCGTTTTGACCCATTTCAATCATTTTCTTTTTTTAGTTTGACCCATTCTGTCCAATCTTATACATTTTGATACAACTCATTCAACTCATGGGTCAAGATTGTCACCCTTAATGGGACGTGATATTTCCCAGTCGCGTCGAACTGAGAAGCAAGCCACGATTTCGCTTCATCAACTCCACACGCGTAAAAAGATCCGCTGATGGTTCTTGGCAATTCGTGAACATGTGGTGGATAATTGGTGGAGGTGACTAGGTGGGTGGTGGTGTTGGTTTTGTATGTATCTTAGGGTTTTATGGAGAAGCAAGATGAAGGCGGTGATGTGTGAGTGTGACCCATAGGTTTAAAAAAAATGCTACACCATTAAAAAATGTTACCTCAGTAAGAAAAAATAACGGAGTTAGTTTTCAATTATTTTGGAGTGCCATAATAAAAAAAGGGAAAAACTGAAGTGATGGTAAATATTCCGTTAGTTAGATGTGCTCTTAACCAACAAGCAAAAGTTAAAACATCTATAATTGGAGTAAATGATTTTAATCACTTTGTCCGCTTAAAGGAATAAAAAGCCATCAAAGATGACTTTCCTTGTGCCATTTACAATTTCGTGTGGCAATTTAAGTCAACACTCGTATAGTCATGTTATCTAAGTTTTCCAATGCCATTAACTATAATGCAGCTTGGTGATTTTCAAAAGAGAAATGATGGTAGGGCATAAATAGGTTGAATTATTTTTGTGTTTATTATAGAAATCATCAACAAACTTTAAATTTCTATAACATCCACTCGGATTTCTATCATGATCTTGTGATTTTTTTGATGATGACATATACAGAATAGTTATGATGTAGCGATATATCATGGTTCTCTTAGTTAAAAAAAAAAAAAAAAAAGAAAAAAGAAAGTTCAATTAAAAAAAGAAAACGGTAGGGCTTAATGCATCGCTTCTTACTTGTCATATCCCACCGCATTAAAAATCAAGGGTTTTTGGGTTTTAATCATCTGAACTTTGAGTTATTGGTCGGCTAACTAAATAAATGTTTTTTTGACAGTCGCATTTTTCAACCTATTTTCCTCCGACAATCTTATACTAACAAAATAAAAGTTAACGAGTGATTAATCCCGGCCATTGCCAATGGATAAAAGTTGGGATTTTTAAAATTTAATAACCTGTGACTAACAAGCATTGAAGTAAGTAATGAAACCATGAAGTATTGATTTTAATCATTATCGTCTATTTAAATTTTAATCACACTCATTTTTTATTCCAACCGCTAAGTATTTGTCTGCATGTCAATTCTTTTATGTATTAGTAGAAATAGGTGCACGCATCTGTTAAATAATTAAACCATATAAAAGAAAACGTACACCCCAATAAAGAAATGTGTCACAACTATCCGAGTACTTCTTTCTGTTTTTCTAATGAATAAAATGTTTTACACTAATATTTTGTAAATAAACTATTTGTTTTGCTAATCAAGGATCTTTAACATAATATAATTGATGTGATACAATAACTATAATAAATGAAATTACTTTTAATATAATAGAAATAAACATGTTACTATTGTTTTCAACTTGTCATGAAATGGAAATAGCTATGATTTAACTTACTAATCTAAGTATACTAATAAAGAAAATAATGAAGATGATGTGGTAATCCTACATTCATTTTTGGTCTAATCTTTCTTCTCATTCATTTGACTTATCCATGGGTTATGGAGCAAAACCATATTGACAAATATGTTATAATTTCCTTTCTAATTCTCTAATCTCTCATTTAATTCTACCTAACAATCCATGGGTCATTGGTCAAGATAATTTTGGCAAATCAGTTATAATTTCATTTCTAATTATCTAATTTCTCATCTTATTTATTCTAACAATCCATAGGTCATGGGACAAAACAATTTTGATAAATGAGTTATAATTTTCATTCTAATTTTCTAATCTTTCATCTCATTCATCATAGTTATCCACAGGTAATTGGTCAAAACAATTTATGCAAGTATTGTATATATAAAATCGATTTTGTAAATTTGAGATTCTAGACTTTTTATTGTTTGTATTATATATTTTATTTTTACCTTTAATTTTGTTCATTTCTTTCAAATAATGGATCTTTTTATTTTTATTATTTGACAAATCCCGTGTAATACACGGGTTCAAAAGCTAGTAATTTAATAAATAAATAGAATAAGCTAAATTGCATTCTATAAAAAAAACTTAATTATATTTTTATATTAACAGCATACATGAACAGGAGAATGATTGAAAGAACATCTAAATGCTAAATTTTTGTGAAGAACTGAAACTCAAATCCTAATAGATATTAGATCCCTCTTTGGGGTGCATTCAACGCGCTCTAAATGGGTGTAAAAATCTCGACTAGGTGTCGACTAATCATCGATTAATCCTGATTAATTCTGATTAATCGTTGGTCTACGTCC